>NC_040034.1:11753936-11841431 GCF_000972845.2 Larimichthys crocea | reverse complement strand
CTGAAAAAAGGCTTTTGTTCGCTTTTTTTTTTATTATGCTATCTTAAAGCCCTGCAATGTTGAAGAGATGTGCAAACTTATGATGTACCGTACATAATGATACGTACCCAACTCAGAAAGCCTGCATGAGACTTCTGGACGTCAGGATGTAATTTATGATTTTTGTATATACTGCCATTTTACCCAAAAATATTATTTGAAAAACAAATTTTCCTTTTTTAATAAAAAAAGAGGAAATAAATTATCCTTTTCTGGGTCGTCTGAATCGTATCTGTCTTACATGACAACCAAAAGATATCTCAGGATATAACATGAAAGACAAAGAGTATAAAATTTGAAGGCAATACACACAATGCCATGTTTGTGTTCTTCTGGTTGGCCACCAAGTATTCTTATTTCTAAACCTACTTTTGTAATAGAACTAATTTAAATTAAACTGTTAGTGATTATTAACTCTTATTTTTGATTTGTATCAAATATCTGAACTTCAATTAGAACATTTTGACACTCAACAAAAACAAGACATTGGAGAAATCTAAGCTCTGACCTCCTGGTCGACCAGACGAACATCAGGCCGTACCCCCTGGCAGTAGTATAAGTAGCGCATGGAGTTTCCAGGCAGATCTCCTCTGGTCAGGATGATCGAGTCTTTTGGGACGGAGGCCAGAAGCTCCCGGCCAAACCTCTCGACCACACTGTTTCTGCTTTGATCACACTCCCTAGAATAATCAGCACACCATCATAGTGTATAAAGTCATCAAAACCATAAGTTTGTGTTTACTTTACCCATGCTTAGAGGTGTGTGTGTACAGCTGTGTATGTGAGAGTGAGTTCCTGTTTGTAGGTACGCTTTCAAGGTGCTCTGAGGGTAAGTTGTCAGTGCCCCCGCCCCTTCCCCTCTGCAGAGCGCTCTGGCTGCCTATCTAATCGTGGGTAGACAGGTGTGATGGGTCTGACAGCACAGGCCATGCTCTTCGCTTGATCAAAGCCTCTCAGTGATGGCTGTCTGGCACTCCCCAGCACTACGCTGGTGTAATCTGCCTTCTCGGACAGCTAACATCTCAGACTGAGCTCTGTGAGTGGAATCTATGTGCTAACCGTGCCTCTCTTTAGCCCCTACCATGGGGTGAGCAGAGAAAAAAATCTGACATGTGGAGTTCAGACCTGTGGTATGAAGTGCAGAGAAGAAACAAATCAGGTTGACTCAGGGAAAACTTATGCATGGGGATTTTAGGAGGAACCAGAATGAGAGGGGGAGTTTTTATTTCACTTTAACTTTACTAAAGTGTTCAAAAGTAACATGAGGTGTAGTTTTTGCAGAATCAGACTGCTTTCTGTGATCGGGACAACTAAAACAAACTCACACAAAAACACTATTAGAACTTTGAATTACTTATAGCCTGTACAAGTACTATACAAAGGAGCTACGATAATTATGGAAAATAGTGATGGTATCAGGTAGTGAATATCTACAAAGCTCTAACAATGAAAATGGACACAAACAAAAAGCAGCTTTGGAAGATCAAGCTTGACTGATGTGTGATCATTTTTTACATCATTTTGTGTGTATTTTTTTCATCAGTTTATCTCCTGTACTTTGACTTAACCCTACAACAAAATAAGGGCTTTGAACTGCAACTGCCCAGTGGTGAAAGTTTTTGGGCAGTGTTTTTATAACTCTGTATATACCATGCAATGAAATGTTCTTTTACAAAAATGACCACCACTTTCTACCCTGTTAACACTAAAAAAAAACTAAAAAACTCGCCATTATTTCATCTAAAACCCAATGTGTTGTTGTAGACCCAAATAACGACAAATGTATGTCAACACTGTTCTAATATTTATTTCATCACACCCAACAGGAAGTTTGTTTCTGTAATTCAGTGCAACATTCACCTGTGATTGGTGTGCACCATATGTGCCAGCAGAGCCATGGTGAGGACCCAGCCTGTGGTCTTCCACACCCCCCCACGGCCCAGCCTCCTCTCCAGCTCAGAGTGTGTCCGGCTCAAGCCGAGGCCTGCCAGCACACACACTGCAGCATCACTCTGCAGCCAGAAACGCTCAACCTGCAGGGAGGGAACGTACACGTGCACACAGACAAAACACACACATACACATCAGTGTTTATTTCAGGATGTGTGTACCGCCTATAGAGATTTCTCATATACTGAGAAAATTAAATTGGTGCTCAATATAAAAGTATAAGCACACATTTCAGGTTTAGTTTTGGCTTAGAAACAGGATGTCAAAATGAGTAGAAGTATTATAGCTCACCACTCCAAGCAGTAGGGGTCTGCTGATGTCAAGGTTTGCTCTCCAAGCGAAAAACAGTGAGTAGACCACCAGCATGGCAGTCAACAGCCAGGAGACTGAGCGACACGTCCTGTGATAGAAAAGGCCACTAGCTATTCAGTATACAAACATGTTTTATTATTTCTCCGTTTACTCTGTAAAAAAAAACATATTTGTTTTGAGGAAGACCATAAAAAAATATTAATGCAGGGATGGAGATCACAAGCCCCGAGAGCAAATGCATACGCCAGCCAGCTAAGAGGTGCATGATTGATTTTCTAATGCAGACTGAGTCATAATGAGCTGCTGCCAACCGCTGAATCACAAACTCATTACAGTACAGCTGTAAAATGTACTTATACACTAAAAAGAAAACATGTTACCCTTATGGCAATAACAAATCATCATCTGAACCTGAAGAGACACTTTCAAGCCAGAGAAAATGACTTTTGGTTTCCTTGCCAACACATTGATCTGATGGGTTCCACTGACTTGTTTCTACAGTAACACATGCTCGTTTTGGTTGTAATTTTTTTTTTGCCCATCAAATTAGGTTAAAAAAAAAAGCAGATTTTAGTCATAAAATGTTCTTTACATACAAACAAAACCATTCAACACTTTACCATAAGGTAAATTAGCATTTGCATGGCTTCCCTTTGGCATCCTATGAAATGACCTTGGTCTTTTTCATCTGTGTGTGCATAGAGCCAAGTTTATCAAAGTGCACCCCAGGTGCAGAGGAAGCAGGGGGTGTCCAGTGCCCTACAGAGCCCCCAGGCTTCACTCGGCTTTATCAGCTCCACCCCAAAGACCCTAGTAAAGGCACTGCTGTAATGAATTACCCGATCACACCGCCACATACAGATACATACAAGCAGTGATTTAGTTGTATACACAAACATGTTTTTGAAAATTCAGCCTCTCTTGATTTGAATGCGGAGCGTCGCGACAGCTTGACAGTTAGGTGCCTCTGTGTTTTTTTGTATCCTTTTTTTCTACGATCAGCATTTTGTCAGTGGTTTTGTTCCCTGTGTTTTACTCCGGGGGGATTAGATTTTTGGTTGAAGTGGCTGCTGAGATGTGTGTGACAGAGTTTAGTGTTTTGTATGCTGGCGCCTTGCTCATCCTACCTGTCCCATGAGGAGAGGAGAAGGCCTATTCCTGCCAGCACCAGAGCGGGAAGCGAAAGGTCTTCCAGGCAGTGGTCCAACTGGGCCCTGCACGAACACACAAACACACTTGTAACATATGTGACGGACACCAAAGACAAGCTCAATTACCCTCGCTGCTACTGAACTCAAGGACAGCAATTATTAAATGCCCTCCATCCCTTATCAAAACAAACTCCTTGGTCTGTGCGCTCCTCCTTTCAATCGGATTGACAGATACGAATGACTGTGTCATCCACCCCCCGCTGCCCCATCCCCTCTCCTCACAGCGCCTGTCAGTCACAGAGCGCTTGCTCAGAGCAGAGATAGTTTCCTGCCTCTTCCTTAATACCCATCTCTATTTGACAGCTTATTGAGTCTCTATATCTCCCAATGTACACTATGTGTGAATGTGCTCGCGAGCGTGTGTTTGTGGGTGGGTGTGTGTGTCAGCCTCTCCAGTGGGTTTACGTCTCCAGTGCGACATGCCTGTCATGTTCGCCTCTCTTCCCCATCTTGAAGGTGTGCTTGTCCATCAAGCAGCAGGGGTGATGGGAAGGGGTGGGTGCCTGGCAGAGGGGGGTGCCGGTCGGTAGTGGGGGGTCTTAAGTCGCGCATGCAACCCCCTCCATCCCGTCAGCTGGAGAAAGATACCAGGATGACTGGTGGTGGTGGTGGTAACGGGGAGAAAGGGAGGGAATCGGGTGGAGGAGGTGGGGTGCTGAAGTGGAAAAATACAATTTCTCCAGCTCTATTGCAGTGTCTGTCATCACAGCTTGTCACGCTTAAATACCAGAGCTGAGTGATCATTTCAAACTGCTGGAGAAACAGAACACAACGATTTGGCCCTCTAAGCAGGTTCAGTTCTGCTTTGATGGGAGAGAGTGGAATGGGAAGAACAAAAGCTGCTGGAGAAAAGAGAGAGGGAGAGAGAGAGATGGGCTGCAGAAACAACTCTGGGCTCTCAGAAAAGATTGGAGTGTCTGTGGCTAAACCGGTGTAAAACACCAGAACCAGCGGTCAGGTCCTCCATCTCTAGAACCACGTGTGCCCTCAGTGTGCCTCAGATCAAAGCTTTTCTCTATTGCTTCTTTCCTAATACATTTTAGAGTCTACTGCCAAAGTAGAGACAGTTGACTACATCAGAACAAGCTTCAGAAAACCTCTATGTGTCCAACCAACTTTCCAAAACAGACGATCTGACATCCACACCCACTCACACACACACACACTATATCACTATACCATAGTACATTTAATATCTTTGTGTTTTGGACTGTTAGTCGCACAAAATGCAATTTGAAGACATCACGTTTTGGCTCTGGAAGACCATGATGGTACTCTATAAATAGTCTAGACTATATATAGATAGCCAGTAAATTATTTGGTAATTAAAGTAATCATTACTTGCAGTCTTAAAAGACAATCTTAGACCAAAATGCAATGTGGCATACACAGAAGATGTCACATAACTTTAAAGAGCTTTGATTAATCATTACATACTCTGAATATGTATGAACTCAGTACATACAGCAAACCATAAATACTTTATAAACAGTTCTGTTGAATATGTGCAAACAACACATTCAAAAAAGAAATAAATAAAAAAGGTCAAGCAGACTCACTTCAGCATTGTGGTCAGGTTTATCGAAGCCTCTGTCTTTGCCTGCAAACACAAGCAGAATGTAAAGAATTGGTATATACTGTATGTAAATATATCATTCTTATAAAAAGCTAAAGTAGCGTGTAGTGTGTATTTCTCCGCTGTGGGGCAAGCAGAACGTACCAGACTGAAGGTGCCATATTCAGCCCTCAGCAAGTGGGTCAGTAGGCCCACCAGGGTGGTCTGATCCCCCCAGCTCCAGCGGGCTTTGTTGAGGTAGGAGGAGATAGGCAGGTAGATGTATGGCAGAAAGCCGGTGAGGAAATACACTCCCAGAGACACAAGACAACGCAAAGACAGCTCCTGTCGAGATGGTTATTAAAGAGATGTTCACATTCATAAACTAAAATACTGTCCTGCAGTTTCATAAACCTGGAAATCTGAAACCTGTTCTACATGACCCTTACCCTGTGAGAGTAAAGTCGGTGAAGGACCCAGGGAATGATGACCAGTGCATACAGCACCAGGGTGTGCTGGTTACAGAGCCCCAAGCCACAGCATAACGCTCCCCAATGTGCGATCTGACAAAGTCAAGCATTTTAGTACAGCGCTGCGAGTTCAATATCTTAACAAGGTATCCAAGGAACGACCTGAGAGACACAGGTTCCCTGTGAGGGTAGAAGTGTGCTCTACTGAGTTACCTTTCCTCTCTGAGTGGCGTTTTCAGCACAGTGGAAGCTGGCAGTCAAGAAGAAGAGCAGACCAACAAAAAGGTTGTTGAGGGTGAAGACCTCCGCCACCATGGACCACTGCCAGCTCAGCCTGGACACAGCGAACAGCCCCCCAGCCAGCACTGCACCAGGACCAGGACCTGCCAATCTGACAGTGAGGGAGGAGAGGCCTTTATTTTTCTTTTCTTCTAGTTTTTCTTTATGATCATTGGAAATATTTTGGACTAAAAAGAATCGGAAAAACATATCTCAAAATATTCAAACACATTAATTCTAGCCTTACTTTTGGTTCTTGGGTCAAATAAAACACTGAGAAAAAGCACATGAAGTTTGCAGAAAACTGAATAAGTTACACTGCAGTGACATAAAAGAAGGCAAAACAACAAAGTCAGCAGCTTCACACAAAATTTTAATTTTGCTGTCAAAAAAAAAAGCCACCACTTCCTCCAGACTAATTTGAGAACCCATTATAATCTTCCTCTGACCCAAGTTTGCTTCTCGGACAACATCCTGCAAAACACTCTGTAAATTGGGCCGTTCACATATCATGAAGACTCCCTCCCCAGCAGCTGGTTGATCTCAAGTGGACTGGCACAGAAACCACCGCGGTAGAGATAGCACTTCATCCTCAGCTTCTTAAATATAATGTGTGCACAAAAGTTTCCCTTTCCTCTTCTCCTGTACTGTCTCCATCTCCTTTGCAGTAATTGAAGCAAACTTGGGATAATCTGTCATACGCTAAGACCCACCACTTACTAAAATGAGAGACAGAGGGGGGAGGAGAGAGAGAGAGAGAGAGGGGCGACAAATGATGGGGAGAGGGGAAAGAAAAGAAAAATAGTGCCGGGAAGTGTGCGTTAAAGGGGTGAGACAGTGTGCGGGATAAAGGATGAAATAAAGAAAAAGGAAGAAAAAAGTTCAAGAAGAGAGAGGGGGGGGGGAGAAAAGAAAAAAAAAAAAACACAGCCCAGTCCCCGGCATGCTGGCTCTGAAATATGAGCAGGCTCGACAATTAGGGAAGTCAGGCAGTATGGCCCTTTCCGCCATTGTGTGGAGTGGCTTAGAGTCCTCATCAGCCTATCAGCTAACTGACAGGCAGAGAGCTGCTCTATTCAGCACCGCAGATACAAGCTGCAGGCCAAACGGCTGCCAGGTCCCTTATGACCCCACAATCCCTTGCCGGTGACAGCTTCAAGCTCCATAGCAAATTAGGCGCTCTCACATTACAATCGCAGAAGACAGATTCCATTAACGGTATCTGAAATTGAGTAGAGAGCAGGCCCGTTATCAGACCTGACTCATAAGCACCGCCATTAATCACAAGGCATGATACCATTTATACATTTCCAGCTCTCTGCCTGCCGCTGTGATAGTCAGCCACAAAAGGCCTGATGAGACTTAGGCTAGGGGAACAATGGAGCTTTCTGAGGAAAGCGCGGTAAATCAGGAAAAAAAGGAGAGGGAGAGCGAGCGGATGGTAGGGAAAAAAAAAAACTCTGCTTGCTGACTACTTCCCCTTTTTTTCTTGGGTTTTCTCTCTCCTTCTCTCCACTATTTTTCCTCTGTGTTCACTGTAAGGCAAGCCTGGTGAATGAATATGTGTGTGTGTGCACTTAAAAGGGGGGTTGGACTGTGTTGATGGGGCGTCTAGGAGTGGGTCTTAATAAGAGATAGCAGCGTCTTTCTCTCTGCACCGCTCCAGGAATTAGTTGTAACTTGATGGAAGGATGAAGAGGAATGGAGTAGGGTGGGTGTGGGGGCAGATGGGGACTTTTGTTGAGGTGCAGAGACCTCCCGTACCCATAATTTTACCTCCCTGCATGACAATTAACCCATAGCTCATACACCTAGCAGGGGGGCTGATTTTGGGGGTACAACTGGGTGCAGAACAGTCACGGGGGGTCCATGGACAAGGTTATTACACCTAGTACGCTCCTTCCTCTGAAGTCTTGCCTGATAGCCAGGCAGCACTCATCACATCTTCAGACACGCACACAAACATGCGCGCACACACGTTCGACTTCTTTATTCTTCTTGAGTGCCTGACAAATCTCTCTGTTAGACCCTGTCAGTCTGTAAGAGCCCAGTGATGTTGGTACAGTGCGGGCTGTAAATGACCTGCCTGTCTGTGAGGGACCACCTGGGTCCCAGTCAGCCTTCTCTACAGCTCATTCTCCAGGTCGGCTGCTCCCAGGGCGCGCAGATAAAGCAGGACACATTCTGACACCGGTGTGGCCGTGTTCCCTGTTATCACGACTCAATGCAGTGCAGGATGCCGCTGTGCTGAAATGTTGTGGCTCAGTGACAATGGCCTGGTTGAGACGTGGCAGGAGAATAACACGGCTGACAACGAGACTATTCCACCCTGAACTGATCCGCCCTGCCAAAACGTCTGTGTCATCACTTGGGTTAATTAACTGAATGACAATTATTATGCATGAAGCCTGGAATGAAGCACAAACTTGAAAATAACGTAAGTGGTTAGAAATGAAAAGTACCAATAATTACACATTAGGATTGAAAATGATAAAATAGCAAAAATGAGAAAATATTTAATACAAAATAATTCAGGTTCAAACTGAAACATCAAATGGTAAATAAAACAAATGAATGACAACGATACAACAGGCTCTGATTAGCAATGTCCCCTTCAAGGACACAACAATAGCTCAGTAAAATCACTTTGAAGTGTCAAAATGGGACCTGCCTCATTAACACCCTCAGTTCTACAGTAGGGGTCAGAGATGTGCCAGCGTCAGTCGACTGTGCTAAATAACAGCACACAAAAAGCCTACACCAGCACTCTGAACTGAATGAGGCTTCACAATGGAGCTGGCCAAGGGAGCCTCTGTCACACACCACCTCGGGGAACAGACATACCACAGCTGTGCCATCGTGGATCAGCGCTGCACTGTTCTCTAACTGAGTGGTGGTTTGGGGAAGCAGCGCTGGAAAAGAATCACACATTCCTGAAGAGGGTAGAGAGCCCGAGAGAGGAGGTGGCCTGCTCGGGCTGAGGCTGAGGTTTCCAGCTGGCCCTTGCTGACACCCCAGGGCTCTACTTTGGCCAGGACACCAGGCAGGGTACTTAGTAGCTATTATATGACAGTGGTAAGTGTCTGATGCACTGCTTTGAAATTTCAAAGCTAAGCAGCAGTTGATATACAAATTAAAGCTTTGAAATGATGTGTTATGTGTCAGGAAATAGAAATATTCTTCTTCTCTTTCAGTGGAATAGTATCATAATATGATCATATGGTGATATTATTTTACAAAATAATTTTTACATATTCAAAGTTCACTAGTCAGCCTGTGAACACAGATGTATAATGTCTTTTGTGGCTTTGGAGCTTTCCCATGCTTAAAAAAAATTACCTTGATGACAGCATCATTATTTTGTAAACTACAAATATTTAGCAGAAAGCATATGTTAACAAATAATCTTGGGAAATATTTATTTGTACTTTCCATATTGGTGCAAGTGGATCTCGTGTGTGTGTATGTGTCACGCACGTATTTTTTGTCTCAAACTATTGTATTGTTATTGCATGTTTGTTATTGTTTCTTTTGATGGGATGTTATAATATAAGAAAATGACAAATACATTGTTAAAAAAAATAAAAAACTAGGGGTGTAGATAGACAGACATTATTAATACTGAGGTTAAAAAAATATACATAATTTGATTCTTCAGTATTACGAACTGATTTCCAAAATAGTACATTTAAATCTGGGAAGCAGCAGCCTAATTTTCAACCAGTCACCAAACCAGGCACTTCCCTGTCTTGCTTGCCTCATCCGGTGTGTGCAGAGGAGGCTGTCTGCTCGCACAGAGAGGAGGGTAAATAAGGGTCCCGGCTCTGCCGCTCAGACACCCCTCCTCTAGGAGAGCGCTCCAGTGCTCCAAGTGCGTGTAAAATTAATCACCACAATTCTGCTCAAACAATGCAGCCACTGACATGACAATTTCTCCCAGAATGCCATCTTAATCTCCACCCAACACACAAAAATTACAGGAAGAGGGGAAAAAAAAAAACAATTTACAAAAATCCTGTGTTTATGCAATTCACTGAATGCCATTTTTATTGCTGCCTTCATTAGGCACACACCAGTGATACATAAATGTTGCTGTATAGATTCCATTAACTAATTCTGGGTGAATTGTAATTGCCGAGTCTGATCCGTCTCTGTGCCTGGTGCCTTATTAAGACTGCCTGTGGTGGGTGAGGAATGTAATATTGACGTCCGAGGCAGACACAATCTCAGGCCCACGGGCGAAAGGAATATTAAACTGGTACTGTATTCTGCTGTCTATCTAGCCCTCCTCCCTCCTCCTCTCTATCCCCATCCCATAGCCAGTAATGAGGAAATAACATCTTCATTAGACATCTGTTTAACTGTATTAAAGGATGAGTCCTGGGGGAACCATTGGTCATGCAGGATGGGGGGGGGAGTAGAGGAGGTCTGTTGGACTACAATATGACGGATGAGATATAGCAGAAATGGAACAAAAGGTCCAGAGATTGGGGCCTTTTAAATGACAAACCTAAAATTGTCTTCTGCATTTTTAGAAGGAAACCGGTATGGGTGTATTCTCCATTGCTACTTGGGATGAAGATTTTATCCAACCATAGCAGATGTGAGAGGGAGGGGCAGCCTTGCTACCTGCAGGGAGAGGTGAGAACATTATCCAACAAAACAACTGAATTCAGCTGTTTCCGAGATACCACAACTCGCACTCAAGATGTCCGGAAATATAAAATTGCGCAAATGGCTGCAAAACAACAATACCCACACACTTTGCTCCTGATATGACCCCGACAACATACACGCAACCCCACCCCTGTGGAAAAACAACCCACCTGAGCAAGGAGGGAAAGCGCCATCAGGACCATATGGTGGAGGTCCTTATAAGGAGCTGGGGACGCAATACAAGGCAGGGGATGGCACCACGCCCACCCTCCGGTCCACTGAGGTATCAGCTGTGCCACATGGGCCAGCTCTTGGCGGGGGGAGCCTCTCGCAGGTGTGCATTTTGTTTCGATGGCCGCCAGGGAAAGGGGCAGCCAGACACGTTTGGTGTGCTTCAACAGTCCCGTTATGTAATCATGTGATCAAACAAAAAGTGCTGATGACTGAGCATTGTGAGATTGTTTTTCTGCTCCGAAGGCTGTCAGTGCCCTAATGTGTATGCGCTCCTGGTTTCTCAGGATAAGCTCGGAAATGGAGAGAGATTCCTTCCAGGTAGCAGAGATTCGGAGCAGCTTTAGCAGATAAACTGTGAAACGAGAGAGCACAGAATACCGAGCTGTCTGGATTATCCCACTATGAAGGGCGCATTCCTCTAGAGACTCATGGCTGAGGCCTTTAGCATTCCACGGGCCAAACGTTTCCTTTCTGTGAACCTCCAAGCGCAATCGATAGTAATTATCATTACGTCCACCATCCTCAAAGGCTTGTCAGGGCATGGTGTGAAAACATAACAAGACATGCAATTTGGCCATCAAACCAGACGATCAAGCCAAGAGAACTGTAATTGACAAATCAAAGGGAGGCTAAGTGCTACATTTAAACTTATGCAAGAGAGAGAAGTGGCTTCCAAGCCTATCAACTTACATTCCCCCACATTAAACACGGCAATCTGGCCGACTAATTTAAATTGATACATCAAAGGCTCGCCGTGTTGGGTATACTCCAGATGAATTTCAAGGTCTTACAATTTACTATTTGAGAGGAACTGCCTTCAAGTACCCGTATTAACTTCAATATATTTTGCCATCTGAAAATAATCACACAAAACGATGATTTGTTTTTGGGGTGGGTGGGGGGGGGGTCTACTTCTCAGCAGATGCAAACCTAAAAATAAGAAGCGGCGAAAAAAGTTTAGGACAGCTTCAAAGGGACAAAAGCGACAAAAGACATTTTAGAAGTTAATTATGTTGGAAAACGGAAAGAGGGGAAAACTGTTATCGCACGAATGGAGCAGGTATGAACGGGTGTCAACTGGTCCGTTTTGGCATTTCATCTGAGGGAAAGGTCTGGCCAGAGAATCCCTGCAGGGATGTGGCATGACATCTATGCCAGTCTTGTTGGTGTGGTCAAAGCACCCATGCCCTCCTTGCCAGAACAGAGAGGGAGGTCTTCATCATCCAGAAACCCTCTCCCTCCCTTTCACCCTCCTCATCTTTTGCCCTCTCCAATAACCCCTCACCAGACATAGTGTGCCAACTGATCCACAGCCACGAGCTCATCCCAAACTAGGTCCTGAGCAGATAATGACTAAAACCTTTTATGCTTATTTTTCAAATTGAAAGCGTAGATTATATGTTCATACTTAAGAGCTTATATGGTGTGACTGTGTGCTCTGGCTGAAGTCCTCACTACCCATCATCCCTTGTTGGGGAAGGGGTGGGTGGGGTTGGAGGTCCTCATAATGACTTTTTACTTGACCATAATCCAAAATTGGATCTAAATCCTCAGAGATTACAAACAGGGCTACAGTTAACACGCACACTGTGAGCCAAATATCACCCAGACTGCATGGATATTTTCTGGCCTCAAAATAAGTCTGGCCAAGAGCTGTGTCCAATTTACTTGTAACTCATCAAATGCATTATCACTAGGAGGACAGTAGAATTACAAAGCCAGAAAGCCCAAAAAAAAGCACTGTGTTTCCTCCCTTTCTTTCAGTCCTCTCTTTTTTTTCTTTCCTCTCCATTGCCCTGTCCTGGGCAGACTGGTTCAAGCTGGTAGGGTTTGATTCACCTCTGAGAAGCAGTAAGGCAGGGTCTAAGGCTGATGCAGTCTGGGCTTAGGGCCAGTCCCCTGGGGAGCACTTCCTCCCCAACCCGTGCCCTACTGCAGCAGGGATGACCCTGTACCCTGACCTATTCCAGACCACCTGCCACCGAGCACACACCGGCCAAGCACACAGGAAGAAGGCCCAGTATTGAGCACCTGGGAACACACACAACTTCATTTCCCTTCTGCTTTCCCCCACTACCACTAGGTCCTCACAACATGCCAAGGTGTACAGCAGGAAGAAATTACATCATATTCAACAATACTGAAAGAACAAATTAAGAGTATATGACATGCTTGGAAATGCCCTGGTATGCAAAAACGGTGACAAAAAGGAAAAATGTTGACACTAAGCTGCCTCCGACAATGCAATGTGGAAAATGACTAAGATCAGCGAAAGGGTTGATGTAAGGTAGTTCAGCCAACCATGGTAGATAATCACACACAAAGAGGGAAAGGGTAAAAGACTCCTTGCATGATGGGGTCAGCAGCAGGCAAAACTGCAGGGTGGTACATGGCAATGCAGAGACCGTAAACTGTGCTCATGACTGAGGCGAGGGGAGAGATGCTTGAAGAGAGGAGAGAGGGAGGAGCGGAGTTAGTGATCCCGTTCCTCTCAGACCTCAGGAGGCAAGAAGGGGGGAGATAAGAAATCGTGCCATGTCAGGATTGGGAGCATGCTGGGTTGGGGTGGGGGGGCAGGAGAACAGGAACTTCGGGGTGGGTGTTGGAGGGTGCGATAATTGTGATATACATACACACGCACGCTCACAACGGGTGGCTGATGGGTAAACAGGCAGGGCAGGGTGGTGGGAGGGAGGAGGGCAGCTAGGCTCTGCTCCTGAATACTGAGCAGAGGATCAAGAACGACACTGCCAGCCTGTCAGGACCCAAAAATATCACTCTCTGTTCCAGACAGCATCAAGATACAAAAAGTCAGTAAGGGAATGTTTAAGGACCCTCTCTCCAATCAAAATAATGTCTTCTTTATATTGTTACTTCCCTCGGATGTTTGACTTTTGCTATGCAAATTGATGCGTGTGCAGAGTTTGACACTAGAAAGCTGTGATTTCCTGAAAAGCAACTTATGAGACGGCTAAAATCAAAGCACAGTAATCACAGAACAGAGGATTAACGCAAACACAAAAAACAAATTGGAGAAGCATATATATTATATATGCTTACCTGCAGACAGAAATGCAGAGGGCACCGCAAGCTGCAGCCCCCAGCAGACTACTCATCAGGTTGACACTGTGGGCTGGAGAGAGGGAGGGCAGAAGACACATAGCCAGGTGAGCTAGTAAGGTAAAGAGAGGGTATCCTGGAGGATGAGCCACCTAAAAACAAAATGACGGATAAAGTATAAATTCCAAATCTAGAGATGTAACGAGAGATAGACTCAAGAGAACAGCACATAAACAAGCAAATTATTCTTCATTCAAAGTGTGCTCGAATCAAAATCAGGTTTTATTGTCGAGTAGATTTTCACATGCAAGGAATTTCCCTTGGTGTTTAGGTGCATGACAAATATATTAAGCAGAAAAGAGCTGCAAAGTGCAAAGTATTCACCAGGTAATGTGCAAAAGTCGAAGTATTATACTTGAATATTTCAATGTTCAAGGTAGTAGCCTAAAAATGATGTTAGCCTGCCGAGTGGACGGCACCCTTGTACTAGAGATAAAAGTAACAATACAAAGCTAGAATGAGAATATAGGAGTGAACCACTACACAAGAATGAAGCAGATGGTGTTAAGGAGCCGGCAATGTTGTGTTTACTAGCCCCTTCTGACTGAGTGGCAAATCTAGTTGCTCTTCTGCCCTCAGTAGATGGGCATGCAGTAGAGCTGCAGTAATAAAGAAGAGACAGACACACCATGCCTGGCATGACCGCAAACTGACTCTTCTCTGATATCAGAGTCCTTCTCTCCTCTCTTCCTCCCTCTTCTCACTTCTTTTCCTCTGGCCTCTTCCCAAGGACAGTGCAGCTCCCTGGAGCCGGCAGTAGAGCACGTGGTGCTCGCCAGCTCCAGCCCCCCAAACCACCGCCGAGCCGCAGTCATTCTCGCCTGGGGGATCTCAGCAATCACAGCAATTAGCCGCTAAGTCTCCTCCACCCAGATAAGGACTCAGTCATTAAACACAGACTCATTCCCTGGCAGTGATAACACAAGCCATGCAGGCAGGGAGAAGGGGCAGCTCTTCAAATGAGCACACAGAGCTGAAAGGTGAGAGTGTGACTACCTCACTGGTCACCTCAGACACCATAACCTCCATTGTTACATTCATAGAAACAACAAATTCAGAGGGAGGGGTCGGGGATAGAGCATGTAGGTCAGGAGAAGTTAAGGAACAAAAGAGAGGAAGCAATGTCAAGAATAAAAGAAAGAAACTAACAGCTGCAACCAGGTGGTGCATCAGTTAAGAGCATGTGGAGGCAGGGCTTTGCGACTGACAGGAGTGGACAGACGCGCAGCAGCAAAAGGACAGTTGAGGGACAAAGGCCGCAGGGAGCACGAGGAAGCAGAACTCTGGAGCTCTGGGGATCAGAAAGGGGGGCCAGCAGCCAGGGGGCCCAGGGACGGCCTGCAAGGCCCTGGGGAGGCCTGAAAGGCAGACAGGCAGGCCACACGGACTGCAGCACTAACGGCAGGATTACTGGCATAGTGACACCGACACAGCCTCCCTAAAAGGATCACAGCGGCGTAATAAACTTTATTAAATAATAAAACTTATTATAACTGTTAACCCGATTTAGTTCATTCTTCGCGGCTTACACACACACAAAAAAAGAGGGGTGGATATAATAAGCCTTATACCGTACATAAGGCAAAGCCTACAAAAGCCATCGCCTTACCATTGACTTTAATTGGATTTGAAAAACGGGTTGCAAATTATAGCATTCTCTACTTGCAACTTAGTAAAATAAGTGTATAGAAAAGAAGGGGGGAAACCTGTGGACTGAAAGTAAATTAATCTGCTTTCTGCCCATGCTTAATTAAACTTCCTTAATGCTTATAAGAGTTAATGAGTGAATTGATTAAACAATACAGCTAATACTTACCCCCAGCTCACAAGCAGTGGTGATCAGCTCTCCTGTGGAAGAGAATAGGGGAGGAAATTAATGTAAACCCAATAATTATTATTAAGAGACAAGTCTGCTCCCAAAGTTTTCCCAAATCAAATACTTGCACTGGGGTTTTGCATTAATTTGCCAGGATCAAAACCTACAAATCTTCCCAGTGTGACATTTCCTAAGCGGCACGCTCATTCTCTTCATCTCTCGCTTCTCCCCTGATGCCTCCCTCGCTTCCTCCAGCACATACACACATATATAAACACACACGCACGCACACACACACAGACACTATTAGACTCCCTCTCCAATGCTGTCACACAAACACACACATATGCTGATCTGAGAATAATGCTCTCAGTCCCATCCTCCCCATGCATCAGGGTCCTTTCCTTTCCTCTTTCTTCTGCCGCTCTACGTGCCTCTCTGCTGCTCCCACACTCCCAATGTCTCAATGTCTCGTTCAGTCCGTTGGGCACAAACAGAAAGGCAAACGTTGGTGACAGTCACAGAATGAGGTAAGCTGTAAAAATAAGAGCCGGTTGCACAATTTTTTGACAAGCTCTGTGTGAGGCGCAGCACAAAGTGAAAAGAAAAGCCCTAAAAGCTATTTGAGGAAGCTTTAATGTATCTGGGCACAAACCCATTTGTACCAGAATACACCCAGAGCGTTTCAAATTATACTGATTTCTCACCCAATGTTTGCATCTCCCACTCATGAAAATTGAAATTTGGTTCAGATTAAATGACATTGATAAATGTTTGGGTTCAAGACAGCTCCCTCTACTGGTACGAGATGGGTAGTCATCTCCTCCATCGAATGCACTCAATAAAACAGTGGCCTCAGTTTCCTCAGCTTGTCACTTCACCTGCATGAAAGCTATGTAAGATACCGAGTAGATTCATACATACAGCCCAGAAAACCAACTGCAATGAAAGGTAAAAGGTTTTTATTTTTTTTACCAAATATATAAAGTATACCTGGTTATTTTCAAAGCTTCTTTAAGTGTTTTCATTTTCAAAATAAACCTTTAATGAACAAGAACACGGGCCCCGATGAAGCATCAACCATTATAGAACAGAGCGGCTGAGTTTCAGATGGCATTGGCTGTGTTACGTATTTTGCAACCTTGCCGATACAGTCAATTATTATGCCTAAATTTCTGCCACACGAGGAGCCCTAACTCTTATCAGTCTAATGGACCATGAAGTCAGAACTCCTCCACCTGCACAGCTTAAATGTTTTCACAGCTCCATTTCACCTGGCATGAGCCGCCAGCTACCTGCCATCATTTTTACATCACACCTTCTCATCCCTCATCGGTTTTCTCAATTTCACTCATTTTCCCTCAGTAGTGGCACACTTTTACACCATTCAGCACAGAAAAACTCAAACTAATATGGAGCCAAAACATCCATCTAAGTGCCACAGAGATGCAGTTCTGCAGCCCCAATACCAAAAAGGGAAAATATTGACTCAACGGGGTAGCAGCATGGGTGCCAAGAGTCTTTGTGATAGTGGAGCACGGGCACCCACACCAGTCTTCCCATAATCCCCATCATTTCCACACTCCACATTCCTAGACAACAGCGTACCCGCGGGGCTGTGCTCAAGCCTCTCCAGGGCACATCACACCTAAAGAGATTAGGACACAGAGACGGAGACCTGGTGAATTCGGAAGGGTGTTCAGCTGGCACTATCAGAGCGGGCATCCTGCACCATCCCTAAACACTGTGGAGAAGAGGCTGGCCATTTTTTCAAAGGCCCCCGTTCGCTAGACAGCAGCACAACCAGCTGGGCTGCTCAGTGCTCCAATTGCCTGCTTTCCTCGTCTCTGCTCTGCTCATATCTGGCCCAGCTTTTTACATGCTTTCATTTTGCTAAATGTGCATTTCCCCTCCACAGCAGCTTCTATGCCAGAGCAGCGCAAACCTAACAAGCAGAGCCTTCATGCCCTCGAGTCCACATTTACAAGTTTGTAACCTAGCTATCACTTCTAAACACTGTTTGTAAATGTGCAAGGCAGTCCTTCGTAAACTGCATTACAAGAATGTTGGAAAACACGTTGGCCTACAACACAGGAAGGCGCTTGAGTGAAATACGTTTGGGTCCACTGTGCAAATTAAATTTATGCATACACACATGATGCACATTATTTTATAAGTCAAGGGTTGTCAACAATACTTTGTCATTACAAATGCTGTCTATATTACCCGCCGTGTGAGGGGGAAGTGAGTGAAAGAAATAATGTTGATGAAACAATTTCTCTCTCCTGGAGAAAAGCAGAGACAAAACGAGTGAAAATATAATTTTCTAATGACTTTATGAATAACAAATATTCTGCATTTGGTAAATAAAATGAAGGATCAAATAGACAAAGCTAATATTGTGATACTTATCACAGCATAATAAACTCATGTTTAATCCATTGGGCCAAATTTGTTTTTGATCTGGACACCAAAGTCTCATTAAAAGATTTTTGAGATTTCAAAGAAACCTTCTGAAGTAACACAGAAATAGTTCTAAAAGCATTATCTACATCGAAATAAAATAAACCATTTAAAAACTCATCTATAGACTAAAATAAATACATTTAATTGTCCTACCAGGGCAGAAAATCCATCTTTGTCTCAGCAATAAACACAAATAAATAAATAAATACAACACTTCACTTAAATATATTCAGTCTGTTGCCGTCAACATTTGAACAGTGCTGGGTAAATGCTCTTGCAGGTGGATTTGAAGCTTTTTTAAGCTCACCAAGAAGATGTCCAACTGTTCTAAACTAGTCAATCATTATGTGTATTTTATGTGTATTACTGCGTATGTCTGTTTTTCAAGCGAGCTTTATGTCTCATGTTGCCATGAAAGTCTTTACCCCCGTCATAAGGAACATCAATTCACTCTGCACTTAAAACCCACCTGTTTAAAATTTTCCATCTGATTCAATTGCATTGTCCTATTTTAACCTGTTTTTAATGCTGTATTCTTGTAATTTGATACTTTTATGGTTCTTTTTGTTTGTTTCTATTATTTGCTGTCTACTTTTATTTATTGTAAGGTGTCCTTGTGTGACAGAAAGGCGCCTATGAAATAAAATGTATTATTATTATTTTATTATTACAAGTTTTGGGATGTTTTCGCGCCTGCAGCTGCAGCACCACGGACAGCTCCCGCTCAGCTGCAGCCGCCACGTGATTGGCTGCTAGGCAACACAACAAAGTCACATGACCAGAAGAGCGTTAGCTACGTAGCTAGCAGGTTAGCAGGCTAGGCTACCAACCTGAGTCTCCGCCGGGGACAGTCCTCTGCACACAGGGCACGTACAGCGCGGCGACACAAGCGACCGTAGCGCCTGTTAAAATCCAGCTTGTCTTCTGCTCCGACATTTTTGTTTCTAGATGAACACCGATAGTTTTTTTAAACAAATGCTACTAGCGAGCTAACGTTAGCATCCGCACATGTCGAGCTCTGCGGACGCTACAAAAAGCTGCATGCTGCTGATGACACCGGTGTGGTAAAGGTAATATGACGACAAATAAAGACGTGACTCAGTTTTTTTTTTAATTGTGCGAGCTTCAAACGTTTCTGTTGCCGGGAAGCAGCTGCCGTGATCTCGCCAACGAACGAGCTAAACTCGCGATACTACCGCACGCGCCATTCTTAAAAGTTACAGCAGTCGTCGAAGTCGCCGTGATTTATGTTGTAGCTGATGATGTTGTAGTTTACGGTGGAAGATTAGTGTGTTTCCCTCCTCACACGTGCTGCCTGTGAAACAGTAGCTCTGATCACGTGACTGACTGAGGGCGGGTCAGTGTCGCGTGGACATGTGTCAGTTTGAAATGCATCCGCAGACAAAATGTGAATTTATTATGTATGAATATGTTGAAGTCTAAAATTTTCCTGAATGCAACAACAATGTTTTATTTCATATGGTCTGATAATAGCGAATAAAATTATTCTTACCTTATGGAAGAGTGTAAACACACCAAGAATTAACTCATACACTCATCTGGAAAGAATAAGATGTGTTCTCGAAGACAGACTCCAACATTTTGACGCAACATGGCAACCTTTTTTTTACAGTACCTTGCTAATACAAATCCAACTTAAAATTCTTACATGTATAGCGTGATATTTTCCATGCAGCTCTTCTCCATGGGGTGGGGTGTGATTTGTTTTTGTTTTTTTGTGTGTTTTTTGTCAACCTGTTATGTTCTGTTTTTGTTGTTTCTGTGTATGTGTTCTGTAATTACTCTGTTTGTATGTTTGTATTATAAATGCCCAATAAAAAATACATGGGAAATAAATTTCCTGAATGCAAATACATGAATGGAAATTTGACACCCACATTTTCATCACTCCATCCAATCAAAAACCTCAGAACAGCTACTGAAGGTGTTGATGAGGTTGTTGTTGTTTTTTCAAGATGATGCATGATGGTTATGTATCTGGGCATATATATATATATCCATTATCTGTAACTGCTTATCCTCATCCGGAGCACGGTCAGGGCTGGAGCCTATCCCAGCTGACCTAGGACAAGAGGCAGGGTACACCCTGGACAATTCGCCAGTTCATTGCAGGGCACATAGAGACCATTCACACTCACATTCACACCTACGGCCAATTTACAGTCACCACCACCAACCTATAGGTGCATGACTTTGGACTGTGGAGGTTTCGATCGTAGAACCTTTTTGTGTGAGACGACAGTGCTAACCACTGCACCACTTTGACACCCCCCAATATCTATATCTACAAATATAACATAATGTGAGAGTAGTTTGTGGTCTTTGATCATTTCACGCATAGTCAGTGGTTATCAAACCTTTACATCTGGCTACAGCTAAACGTGCTCTTCATTCTTGCTCTATTGTTCAGTTGCAGATGCAGCCGAAAACCTCATTTCTCTGTGGACTGTGCTGTCGGAGAATCAGGTGATGCTCAATGTATTATAAGGCGTTCAATACAGAGGGCCAGCTTAAGAGTGTTGACATTGCAGGTAAACCCAAAATCAAACATAGCTGCCTGTCTTATCCTATTTGAAACCTCAAAAAAAAAAAAAAGCTCCACATCATAGCCGGGAGTTGAGGTATGATGGATGAATTTGTGTGAAATTCCTTAATATATGTTTTATTGTGACAATCCTTTTCCAAAAACAAAGCATTTTTTTGTGATATACTGGCAGCAAACAGACACTTTAGGTCTTAGTAAGAGTAATACGCCTTCATTTAAAAATTATCATACTAGTTTCAGCTGCTAATACACAATTAATTGTAGCAGAAAAGCAGCAGATTATAAGTGAAGCAAGATACACGCGCCCATAAATGTCTCACAAGTGTCCATATTTCACAGGTTGAAGGGTGACTGTAATAAAGAAATTGCCCTATTGAACTGATAATAATCCCAGCCCACCGTAAATGAGTCTGATCCCTCAGTAAATTGAGCCCTTGGTGAGGTGGAGTGGTGTCAGCACCTAGCCAACTCTCAGATGGCTCTCTAATCCTCGCTTCCCTCTCACCACCACCCTCATCGTCTAATCAGTCTTGAACACACACACACAACGCTCACACCCATCTGACACGCACACACCCAAGTACTCACCCTTCCTCACACTCGGGCTCAGCCATCTCTCTTCAGTGTGATGTCACTGCTAATCCACGCTTGGTTATCCGCCGGGCTGCAGTGCTGCCAGAGGGATGTTGGGAGGAGATGGAGTGAATTTGGGGAGGTGGAGGAGGTGGGGGCACGTCATAGTCCTCTCTCTAAAACCACCACTTCCATTAGCCCCCGCCACATAGGAAAACCAAAGTCTTTCACCCAGCCAAACGGAGCAGCATATGTGCTAAATGGAGTGTTAATATGAGCACACATTTCAGCTCTGATAGGAAAGATAAAACACAGTTGTGAGCATATTCACAGAGGCCTGTAGCCCCCATTCCAGGCACAGAGGAATCATTAGAGAGTCTGCTGGATTAAGCACATCCTCCATCCTCCCATCCTCTATCCCATGCATCCAGAAAATGTGAGGCCTTTTTATTGACAGCTTGTCCAAACAGAGGAATTACCCACATGGTTAAGGCCCTCGTTCCATATGGCACCAAGCTATTAACAAACATTAGTTCACTGTAATAGCAGTGGTATTAAATTCATTATCTTTTTAGATTGTATGTGAGGTGTGTGATTTTTTTCTGTGTGTGAGTGGTGCTAGAGTGCATGTACACACACTCAGTGTGTGCCAGTGTGTATGATTAGAGACTTCTAATGTTCCAGCTCTGGGGATTTGTAGCTCGAGATAAGAAAGGGCATTAATGGTGAATTGTGATGGTCCAACAGAGCAAAACTGTTGTTTAAAATGTGCATATGTTTCATTTGCTGAGTCCTTTTTTGCACTAACAATCTGCATATTGTGTCATCTGATTCGTTGCTGATTTTTTTTTTTCCAACTCGGTGATAACACAGGATAGCCACGCATGAGCAAGTGGCTTACGAGACCACGGAGTGAAATTCAATCTATTTGATTTTGTATTTTTCTCACTTACCACATATCTGTTTTAATCTTACCTTAAGCATCCTTGAAATGAGGTGTAATCCAGTTAAGCCCTTTTGAATCTGCTTCACAGCCATATTACATCCATTCATCGTCCCGTAAACAGTCTCACTACTAAACAGTTGCTAACCGAGTGTCCACAAGCCAAAATCCACAGACTGTAGATGTTAAAAGATCAAAAATGGTCGTATTTTCATTTCTTTGGCGCTGCAAAGGGAAACAGTGCTTAGTTGACTTTCCCTAGGTCAGAAATAGAACAAAACCTCATAATTTTTAGGCTCAAAATGATACATTAAACTGAAAATGATCACTTTGATTTGCAAATTTTGTTTTACTGGCACTCATGATATAGAGAAAAAACTCTGGAGACCTTCTACTTCCTATCATGCAAATCTGTCACCCTCTCTTTTTACTCAGGAAACCATGGAGCAATATTCAGAGCAAAAACTGTCAAGCCAAAGCTGCAAGACACATGACAAGTGTTTATATTAATATTCCAAACCTTGGATCAAATGCTCAGGCGACAAAAATCAACAAAACAAGTCAATTTTCCTGCATTTTCTCTAAAATGTAGTAAGGCCTTGAACCTGTGAATAAGTCTTCAGAGAGATTAATTCCCCTCTGTGATCCTGTTCTCATTACAAGAAGCAGGGGACTCAAACACGCGTAATAACAGGGCGCGCTGCTGTTCCTTTGTAACATGTGGCTACCTAAATGATCCTAAATAAGATAGATGACAAGGATAAAGCAAGTCATAATCGGCATTTTGCACAATGGAACATAATAGTCTGAAGAGAACAAGGGACAACATACAGAGCTCCCGTTCCCGTCGCCTGGAGCAGCACACCTAGTCGAGAGCAATTAAAATGAGAGGATTCAATTTTGCCAAACAACAGGAACCTAAGATAAATCTTGTATCTCATTTTCCAGCGGAGGACACTCCCTCACGCTGGTGCTATCATGTTTGTTATGGTATTTTTAAGAAACAGCTGGCTACTGAAGGAGCTGGTAAAACAGCCTCCTTTCCACGAGGAGTGACACTAATCCCAGTCATTTCAGTGTGAGACCCAGGGGTGAGAGAGAGGGAGAGTAGGGTGAGACTGGGAATAAAAGATGGTCTCAGACTGTGGTGTGGCTGGAAATTTTAGACAGAGCAGGAGGGGGAAGAGAGACAGCACGTCTCTGCATGGTTTCCATGTGGGAGAAATCCACTTACTTGAACTGATAAAGATTTAATTAACACAAGACTCTGCAATTACTCCATAATTAAAGTAATTTGTCCCCTTGTTTGGGTGAGTAGGCAAGGCGCCACATGTGCCTCTGTGAGAGCAGATGAGAGAAAGAGGGCATCAGAGGCTCAAAGAGGTAGACTCTTAGTGTTTGAATTTAATGCATGATTCTCCAAACCTATTTTCCCCTCATATGTTCTAATATAATATTTGTATCAGCTTCTCGTTAGCCTGTGTTTATTTGCCTTTTATTTGACAACTCATTTGTTATTCATTGAGAAAGTAATAAGCTGAGTAGGCTGAGTACAAAGTATCATCAACAGCCACATGAAATAGTAAATAGGCCTGATATAATCATAATCCTGTTCAAACTGCACTGCATACAGCTTCAATTGTGTAACGTTGCCCCTGCAAAGCTTTGCCGAAGACCCAAAGCAGAAAAAATACCCCAAAAAATTGATGATTTAGTTTGACAAGATCAAATTGAATGAATCAAAAGTGAGAGTCCTGTGTGAGGTGTTTGACCTTGGGCGTGGATAACGAAAGGTGAACCCAACTTACAGCAAAATATCAGGGCGGCGCTGGAAAACAGTGTGAAACAAATAGTGACTAACCACACAAGACAGAAATAGTGAGGAATTAACAACATCGTCCAATATGTGCCACCGTGCCATGGTAGTCCAATTTGCCGGGAGATAATAAAAAACGGCTGCCAAGTTTACTATATTAAAAACCAAGGAGACAAATGTGCCTTGTGTTTGCTTCTGAGGGTTTTATGTGCTGTTACTTAATTTATGCTAGAGGAAGAGCACTATCTCTTATTTACAGATGATGATCTGCATATAATTTGCCTCAGTTGCATGCTGGGTAATTGAAGTAAATATCACAGCCTGCAACTTGCCAGCTAAGGTGTCCTGCTGATAGCTTGGCGCACAGCCCACAGCCACCTGTGGCATTTCACATGTTAGGTCTCGGGGGCAGACGGGGCGCAAAGAAAACACAGAAACTGGGGCTGAACCCTTTAAAACAGCTAGTTGGAGGTATTTTCTGCTATGTGACACTCAGCTGTTGCACATTATATCCCAACCTACATATTGCTGGCTGTTGCCAGGTAAAAACCTTCGATCTAAAGAATGTCTAGCCAAGAAATATTTTATATTTCGGTGCCGTTACATTGTTTTTTAACGGTTTTATAATGCAAGTCTTTGCAATGTAATACAATGTTTTGAAGTCACTGCTTTGTAAATCATTCCAAATCAATAATATTATCACTACATCATCATCATCACAATGCAGGTAACTGTTCCATTGGTTTAAATTTAGTAAAAGACTCATTACTCCAACAATTCTACACATGGTTAGTTTACTGTCCACACGGAGTACTCCACTCGTGAAGGTTTTATTTTGTATGAATGTATTTTGTGCCTCTAATGAAAAGTTTTGGGGAAAAAAGCCCAAATGATGTCATCAGGGAGATGGTTTGGAGATGCTGTTGCACAATGGGAAATGTAGGATTCAGCATTTTTGGACCTTCATATGAACTTTTTAATCTGTCTCTTTGACCAGCTTTATGAAAGTGCAATGCTTATTTGCCTTTTACCCATTTGATAACAAGAGTTTATATACTGTGTTCATTGACATACATTCATCTCTTGCCCCATTTTCCTGATCCGTCCTGATTAAATGAGCAAGATGTGGAGCTTTATAAAAGGGACAGACAGTGATTGTAGGTCACCTCTGCATTGCTTTGCTCCTGCAGAATGGGCCTTGAGTTGGACATCCATTCTGTGTGGCATTAAGTTACTTTTCTAGCACATTTATAGTGTTGTTATAATGCAGCGGAAAAACATGATGCTATAAAATTTTGTTTTGTGTCTCTCTAAAAAGGGACTTTTGCCAAGACCAGCGTCAGAATAGCACGTGAACCTTACTTTGTCATCCGCAGAGCTGGTTCAAGAAAAGAAAATATTGTCTCATTCCACTTTATTTGCATAACTCTGCCCTGCTTAAGGCAGGGGAGCCACCGAGTGATCTCAAAATTAGCATGCTGTCACCTTCAGTGTCTCTTCTGTCATTCAGAAAAACAGGCAAGTGTGCAGACATATGAACCCATCTCACATCTACTGCAGAAATGTTAATTAGGAAGCAAGGCATCCCACGGCCCCATTCCTCTCGAAACGCCTAACTGACATGTTATGTATTTAAATCCCTTTCATGTGCCCTTATTATAGGAGAGATGAAGTCACATGCGAATGATGGAAAGTGTCATCATCATCATCATACAATATTTTTGCCCGCACATAAAAATAAAAGCTAAAAATTGCTCACAACTGTGCATATTTGTCAGCCATGTATGATGCCAGGATTTAAATCTGAAATGAATCTGAGAACAGTATAATTAATTTGAGCAAAGTGCAAAAGTAAATAACATATGGAATGTTTAAGATTTAACTTAAAATATGTCGCCTACATGCATCTCTTCTGGTTGCGTAACTGCACATATGGGAATGGCAATTTAGTTAATTCAATTTCTCTTGTTTCATTTATATTTTTGTGATTAATTATCAGTCTTTCTCATAATAAACATCAAACTTCCATTTCAATGCTCAGTGTTTGTAGCTACTGGATGCCGCAGGCTTAGTGGGTTGGTGGGCTTAGTGCCAACATGTCCATTGTTGAGGAAATAGTGCCCTCTTGTGGCTTCAGAGGGAAACTACACTCCAGCACTAAAACACCAGGGACAAATATTTCCCAGGGAATGTTTCTCATGTAGTGATTTCCTATGGTAAATATTAAGATAAGGCTGATAAGACGTTACATGAAATGTGAATAAAACAGACTTCAAGAAAAATGTGTCCCTTATCTCTAAAAAACTACTGCGTTTGATAGAGCGATCAAAAAGAAAAAAAACACACAGCCATTTCGGCGAGCAAGATAGCAGAGAACTGCTCACACCGAGGAATGATGAAACACGTGTGTAACCGTGATTAAACATCACTGCCATGTTGTGCATGCACAGCTGAGACATCCGGAGTTCAAAAGGAAGCAGCTTCACAAAAGGAACGAATCCTCATCAACTGAACACACCTTTAAAAAAAGAAAGAAATCACTATCACAGCCTTATCTAGGAGGGTGAACTGTCACTTAAAGAAATCAAATCACTTTAAAAGATTGTTTTTAAAAAATATTTTATTCTTTGCAAAGGAGGCATTGGGAGCATCAGTGCGTTCTATGGCTTGTGTACAGAGTTCCTGTAGGAGACAAAATCATAGAACAAGCCCTTGGGTGAACTGAGGGCCCCACCCATGTTTACCAAGGAGGAATGTTTGAGGCAGCTACTCTGCAGCTGTTACAGAACACGGTCTTAAGCAATGGGCACAGTGTTTGAGCTGAAAGTGTTGGATAGGAATGCTACTGTACAGTATGTGGCTTAGACTCTGCTGCTTGGCAGTTCCATAAAAAAAAAAATCTGAAGAAATCAAGCCATTCAGAAATGCTCTGTGGTACGAGTGAAGCGTAATGCTGCTGATGCTTTTAAGAACGAGAGTTATTTTTCTCTTTAGGAGGGAACAGAAAAAAAAAAGAAAAAAGAAAAACGCTCCCAGCAGTCCACCCCTGCTGTAGAGATCATAGCTTTTTTGTGTGTGTGTGAAGTCCAAGGAGCCCTTTAATCAAGGTGGAGTGTGCCCCTCTCATCTTTGTTCATCATAATGCAACCCGGAAGAAAATTTGAATGCTACAACAGGAATGTCACCCTCGACATCCCATCATTTTAATGCACAATATTGTATTTGAGAAGCTAGTGGCAGAATTAATGCCTTCAACTATACACTCGCCATATGGGCACAGTCTGGTAAGCCAACATCACAGAAGAATGCACAGATTCGTCCCAGATTCTCGATTCATCTGCTACTTTGTTTTCAACAACTTGACTCATCCACACACACATGGCGCGCACACACAATAGAACTTACCAAATTTGGCATGGTGTGCAGTAATATCATTATTCCCATGGGGCTGGTTTGTGAGCAACTGAACAGCCTTGACTGTAATCCAGAGCTGTCAACATTCCACCATAGCAGCAGTTTGGGTTTAGGATTGTTTACAGAAACACTTTGGATCGGAGAGAGTGGTCGTTACATCCTGCATGTGGAGAGAAAAACAGCTCCTCCTTATATTTGGTATAATCTCTGGATGCTGCTGAGACTGTGCCCAGGTTTGACAGCGTACAAATCATTGGATCAGACCCAGCATGGGATAAAGCTAACAACAGTGCAGATTGAATACAGTACATGTGTGCGGGGCAGGGACCTAACTAGCCAGCGAGCCAGTAAGCAGGTGTGGTCGGTGCGTACGGTAGTACGGCTCCAATGATGGCTTTATCTACACCTTTGAGAAAAGCAAGTTGTATAATTGAAGCGCCACCAGCGAGGAGAGTCGATGTATTTCAGTACATTCATTGTCAAACCCTGCGAGGTCGGTTTTAATTCCTGTGTTCTCTCTGGTAGCAGTTTGGGTGGTGGGCGAGATCATAGAAAGGGGATTGGGGTGAAATGATGCAGGGCGATTTAAACAAAGCCCAAGGGCACCCACACAGTCCAACCCACACACACACGCACACACACAATCATACATGCATGCACACACACACTCAAACATTCTCACACATTAATTATGCAGGAGAAAAATATATTAACATTTGCATTACAAAACAGTACAAGGGCCTCAGTGTAGTAAAATACCTCTTCTGTCAGATAAAAACGTGGAGAAGAAGAATCCGTGTGGGTTGTCGCTTCCTTATGTCTTCTGTATGCAAAACTATCTCTCCCTTTGCCTTCAACAAAATATTCGGTTCTCATTTATGAAAAATATTCCCACGGTTTAATGGGATTCGAGGCACTGGATTATATCTCTATACACAAAAAGTCCCCCCACCCCCTCCTCAAAGTTTGTTCAGCAAAATGGAAGCCAAAAATCTGGAGAGCTACATGATCTAGATGCCATTAAGGGTTCTGGGCTGACAGGGCAATGGGGAGCACTTTAACTAGTTAGACCCAAAATTTCTCCTGGCTTTTCTCTCAGCCAACAGTCCAGCTGTCTGGCTCTGTAAAAACTTTGTCTCAGATCACCAGGAATTGAACTATAACCCCTCCCCCTTTTTTCTTTTATTCCCATCAGACCCAACAACACCACTGTTATCTGGTTCAGTCAGATTCATGAGTAAAAGCAATTCCTTACTCCTACAAACTTAATTCTATTGCCCTTTGATGGAAAACCAGCAGCCACTGTAGTTTAAAAACAGCCCAGCGCTGGAGCCTTGTTTAAAGCGGTTGGTTGACAGGGCAGCTGAAACAGTGTTTCATTCTAGGGGAGCCAGGCATCTGTGGTCCAGTGTGCTCCACATCTCTGTGTCCCACAGTGGGCATCCAAAACAGCCACGAGAGGCCCTGAACAATCTGTAATGGCTCCCTTGTTGTGCAGAATCCACAGTATATGACCAGAACTTGAGAAGACCTACTCCTTTTCCACAGCTGGCTTACAAGAACAAAAGAAAGCACAAAATAATTCAGAACAGTTTCACAGCATGTCGGCATTCCTGCCTAATCTCCTCTGCCAGAGCAGGACCCTTGAGCTCAGTCCACCGGGCCCTGGAAGATTAGTTTGGAACAGCCCTGAGTGAGACTGAGCTGGGTGGCACAGAAGGGGCAGGCAGCGTGGAAGGCGTGGGTGCCATGGGGCAGAGGGATCTCTGACCAGTACTTGACTGACTTCTCCGAACACACATGTCCACATGGCACGAAGGCATGCGTGGGTGCACCTGTGTCCACATAAAAGGCTGCCTCGCAGCCTAACCACAGCGGCACATAGGGCCCGACCATGCGGCACATGGGACACTCTCGCTGAGTGTTGGCCTCCTGCTCTGACCGGTGACCCCAGTTGTGGTGACCGTGCACGTGGCCGCAGGCTAAGTAGACCCAAGGCTGCTTGTCTTCCAGAGAGGAGAGGGCGCGGCTGCGTTGCATGCTGGGAAAGGCGAGCGTGTTGAGACCTACGGGGCACTGGGGCCGCGCTGCATTAATCTCCTGCCTGAGAGCCTCCAGATGCTTTTGGGTGGGAGTGTGAAAGAGGCCTTCTGCGGTACGCCACAGCAAAGTGGCTCCACACAGATCCACCAGGGAGCCGTCCTGCAGTATATTACTCTCATTCTCCACCTGTAGAGGGTGATGTAGCAGGCACACATTTAGTTTCATGAATGCTGTATCAAAACCACATGCTTTAGTTGCTGTATGTATGAAGCTACTGACCAGTTTGCCTGGGGTCTGTGCTGAGCGGGTCTCTCTCAGTGTGTAAACATCCCCACAAACAGAGATCTCTCTCCACACGCCAGGCTTTGACTCTTCCGTGAACCCACCCTTAGGGTGCATCACCAGCACGCCATTGGTTGTTAGGCCGTCCATGTGACCGTCAGGGTTCTTCCATTTTGCGGCTTTTTCCTGTAAGCGAGACACGAACATAGATCACAATCATGAGACGTGCTGTGTGGCAGTCTGTTTGTCTGGTTAGAACTTTTTAAAAAGACACAACCCAACAGACATCCAACCGTTCATTTAAAACACAGCGCTGTAAAATAGGTGGTACACTAAACAGTAATTACCCCGAGGAAGATGTTTTTGGAAGAATCGAAACCAGCCGCGTAGATCCGAGCAGTGAAGGGTGGGTTGCGCTCACAGACAACTCGGCAAGCAAAGCGGGAGATGGTGCTCTGTGTGATAGGAGTCTCTTCACCCTCTTGGCCTCCGGCTATTGTGTCAGTCACCACAAAATCTATGGGACTCTCAGTGGAACGCCCAATCTACAGAACAACACAGCCATTAATCAATTTCATTCTGTATTATTGTCATTATTATTATTGAATGAAAGAGGTTTCTTTTATTTTCCTTGAACAGTTTGTGTCAGTTTCACATTTGAATGATGGGGCACGAGTTCATGTCGATTTGTGTGTGCTGAGACACGACAGCATGCTGTTTGTTTTTTAAATAATGTTTTTAAACCTATTCAATGTAAAACAGGCCACAGACAAACAGTTTTCAAAATAAGTTGTAATAATTTCCCTGTTTCATTTCCTCTTTTTTCATTTGATGTTGTTATTGTTTTAAAAAATAGTTTCCCCCTCTCTCTTTGCTGTGTCTCTTTCCATTTATTCAGTGTTGTTCACAGACACATGGACACAACACAGGGCTGAATGTGAATTATGTGTCTGCAATGTTAACTTCCCTCTGGTCATCATCTCTCTGCTGTACATTCAGATTTATGCTGCGAGCAGAAAAGTTGACAGTACGCATGCGGGTCACATGGACTCCCTGGTGGAGTGTCAGGTTTGTAAAGGGAAAACAACTAAATGTGCATAGGCCTAGCTAAATATTCTCAATTAAAAGTCTTTAAATAAGATTTTGATTCTTTTCTTCATTAGAAATATTATCAAACTATATCCGTTTGGCTTAGGACTGTAAAAGAACGTCGCTATGTGCCCTGAGAAATTCAAATGGATCAATGATAGAAGAGGATAGTAGAGGATTCATCATGTTATACAAAGCACCGGACATACAATCCTAACAAGTAACACTGTCAATTAATGGGTTCTTACCTGAAACATGTCTGTGTCTTTATCATGGCTGTACTCCACCACGACCGTCTGGTTCCTGGACAGTGTGTAGGAGATGCTGTGTTGGCCTTTACAGTTCACAGCCTGAAATATAACAAACAACTCATTGCAGAAACATGCCACACATTGTGATATCATATTAAAAACACACCACCAACAAAAGGAGTGTTTGTTACCACGTGGTTTATGTGATAACCGCATCATTGCCGAGGTTAAATTACTCGTTAGAAGAGAATATGTTTGTCCTCATTCACCAGGAATTTACAACTAAAAACACTTTACGGGCTTTTAATTACAATGGATTATTAGTGTGTTTTACAGCAAATATTTATTTATTATATTACCCAAAAGCAAAGATCTGTGGCAAGAAGTTTTTTTGTGGAGGAACAGAGACAAACATGTGAAGTCACACTCTAATGACAGTGACCATAAACTGGCCTGAGTTAACACAAGCTCGCCTACCAGCTGAACTACCTCAGCCAGTGTAGTGACAGACGGGTGGGTTAAAGCCACTCAGGCCCAGCTCCCATCAGCACTTTACCACATGCCGCTATCATCCCGCTTTAATCTACGAATTCCATTTCCAAAACAACTCCCCGCACCCCGCCGCCTCTCTCTGTCACGTGCGAAAAGGGAAAGAAGGAGAGAGAAAGTGGGTCATCAGCGCCACCGCACTCTGCTGTAACCTCAGAGACAGACGGGGACAAATGTCATCATCACATGCAAGTCCTGTCTCGAGCGCGCCGCCACAAACAAATGGTGCTCCACCTGTTTAGAGGACTCTGTACACGCTCCACAAAAGCATTTTTTTTTTTTTACAAGCACCACACCACACCCCCGAAATGTCACACTTAACCCTCCCTTCAGTTGAAGCAGTGAGAATAAAAACAAAGCCACATGCCAATCCCACCCTCAAAAGGAAGGCCAATGCAAACAATCACACGTGCACAAATGCAGATAATTGAGATAAAGTGGGAAGACGAGAAAGTGGGGGGGCAGGATTTGAATATGAGGCTGGCAGTGGCATCATGGGAGCTCCTCATTATCGGTCATGAACACCAGAGTGTGCACAGACACGTGAGCTTTCCCTCTCAGCTTCTGAGCCACAGAGCATTTCATTCGTATGAGACTGTTACACAGTGAGGGAGCTGGAGTAGGATTGGGGATTGCCGTAGAAAAGAAAATAATTTTTAAAAAAACAGGGGGGGAGGAAGATGGTTTGGTTCACTTTGGTCCATATTCAAACAGAAAGCTCTCCTCAAATTAAACTCACCACATTGCTTGTCTGTAGGGAATGGCTATTTTTGACCTTGTGTACAGCTGGGAGTGCAGGGTCAGGCAACTGCAACAACTTCCTCAGTTCACCCTCCTAGTCCTCAGACTGTGAGCAGGGTGGCAAGAGAGGAAGAGTGGTGAAAGGGGAAGAAGCTCACAGCAGTTCCCATCTCTGAAACCGTCTGTGACCAACTGTGTAAATGACACTGAACACAGCCAGGGCCAATGACACGTGGTTTTCTAAGGAAACGTCTGATAAACAACTCGTAATGTGGCGCAGCAGAAACATTTAGCCATATTTCATAGACCATTGCGGCAAAACATTCAGCTCAAACTAGAAAGGAATGATGCACAATCACTGTAATGAAAAGCCTCTGTCACAAAAAAAAAACTGATATCAGGAGTCAAGTTCCACAAGGTGAGAGTAACCTGAACCAGAGGGCTTTTGGCCGGCGAGCTAAACTCCTAACAAATGTCTGGAATATTGGCCTCCACAAGGTGCAGAGGTAAGCAGGTCCTCTAGCTTGTTTAGCAGTTTTGCTTGGGAACCAAAGGCAGGAATGCAGGAAGGCAGACATGTTATACTCGACGGGGCAGTTTCTGGCAGGCACTCCGGTGCAAAGAAAAGCTGTGAGGCCCGGCTAGGAACAAGAGTTATTGTACTGGAAATGTCAACATTAAGGTCTGCCAACAATAATGTAAATGAGTTTACTGCACGTTCCACGAGCTACTGAAATGCTGCTGCTCTGGATAGATCGCTTTTGCTTTTTTTCCCCCCTCAGAGTTTCTGAGCAAATATAAACTCAAAGCCGCCAAGATATTTTGACAAAATGACACCATCTGTCTTAGTTACCCAATCGCATGCTGCGTCTGAAACATACATCAAAAGACAAGCAGGCAATTGTCAACTCGCGCTCGAGAGTCTGTAGAATAAATCGCTTATTCATCCTTTGATTTGTTCTGTACCTTGCTGGCCTGGGGTGTGTTGAGGATGTGCACAGTGCTTGGCTTAACACCATTGGCTTTGGTCCTCCTGTATAGCGCAAATCTGCTTTTCCGTCTACCCCGATCTCCATTGGGCAGAGAGCCATTGTACCTGTCACAGAGGGGGGTAGGGGTGGAGGGGAGGACAGCAAATTCACAGTTACATTTTAAAAAAAATAAAAACTGCTGCAAAAAGATGCGTCTAATGTGATTTACATTCATCATATAACAAGTAAACATGGGAAATTAGAAACATTCATGTGTTTTGAAAAATACCTCTGCCATGCATTACATCACTGGTGCTCCCTATTAGCAAACTGAGCATTACCTTGTATTATGTCTCTTATTACATAATGCACTCTGGTACTTGTGATTTTAGTGAGTCAACTCTGTGTAAACTGCAGCTGTTCTTTTGCTCTGTGTCCCTGGCAAGAGCAGGTTTTAAGATGCATGTCAGGTTTGCTATGACTTTGGGAACGCACAGTCTGGGTGGAGGAGTGGCTCACATGTCTCAAACCGGTTCTCTCGCAGCTGAATTTTATATGCTGATACAGAAAGCTCTAAGATCTCAATTTCAAAGCCTCTGCACAGCCACAGGAGCGTCTGAGTGTGCTCTCTGTTTTCACTTCTCAATACCAGATTCCAGTTTTGCCCTTCAGTCTGCTGTGAGGCACCTAGTCTAGGCAGCTCCTTGTGAATGAAGAAGCCCCTTCCGGTAGGACTGGTCCTCTCCCCATCCACCAGCTGGTTCCTACAGCTGGGACACCCCATGCTCTACTCCCATCCAACACACAGACCTTCTGTCACACACTCACATGCAAACCACCGTGTGATGACACAGACACTTTGCACAAGTGATATATCTCAATTTGAAGCCACAGGTTTGCATAGCGATGAATAACACGAGGAAACCAACTCCACTATAACCACCACATAATCCGACCCGTCTCCCCTTTCTTCCAAAACAAATGCAACAGTAGCGAAAAGAGCCCTCTTTCTGTCCCTCCCTACCTCCCTCCAAAGCTAGTCCACCTGTCCCATGTCTCCACACGGCTGGCCAGGCATGGAAACACATGGTCCCAGTCAGCACAGTGCACAAAGCTGGCCTGTAGGACAAGCCACCCACAGAGAGCTAGAGAGGCAAAGGATGATACTGTGGACAAAACTACAGCTAATACACTGACAGCAGGAGGAAAATAACAAAATTAAAGTGGATATATAAATTGTATTAGTGTTTTAGAATGTTCAGTTTATATTTTTCATTCCTTTCCATGTCGTTTTAAAAAGACATCCACTCTGGAAACAAAAGAATTAAACAAGATTAATATGATAAACAAGCTCCTATGGTACGATTATTTATTGCAGACTACAAACATACAGATCCTATGTGGTCTTGATTATTTAAAAAAAGATCCATGTGAGACAGAAATACTGATGATCTCTCATTAATAAACACACTTTTGGAGCTAATTTAACAGTGTGCCGACTCTACACTCCAATTTCAGACCTGTCCTAGAAACTTTCCACCTAAATAAAGAGCAGCAAGGCCTATATATCATTCAGATTTCTTTTGAGTCGGGTCGGGAGGGGAGCTATCTGCTGTGTACCTGTGCTTAGATATCTCACATGTACACACAATAACATACAATAAGATGACATGCAGCTTAGCATTTTTTGCCATGATGAATTCCAACTGCAGAATATAACCCTGGCTCTTTGAGAAACGCCACACATGCCTCCTATTCATCATTACATTCAGGAACAATATTCTGTCATCGAGGAACCGCCACCGTCACATTAGCTAGGACAGGCTCTTTAAAGCTGCGCTCCAATTAATTGTGCTCGCTTTCCCTTTTGACCTGTGCCAGACAGACGGCGGATTTACCTTCCAATACTTAGGAGCGGGGATTAGAAGACTCTGGCGTATCACCTATCCTCCAGGGTTGCACTAAGGAGCCAACTGCACCTCCTACCTCTTATGCTAACATGAAAGGCTAGTGTTCGCAGAGTGAGGGGGGAGATATGCTGAGTTGCTGTAGCCTTCATTAGCATGACACACACAGGCAGGAGTGGCCTTAAAGAGTCATGGCACAGAGGTGTAACTACAGGCTATTAGTGCTAGAGATAGGTCATTCTAAACTGTGTATAAAGATAATATCATCAGTCAACTAACTCAACTCTTCTCCTTCTTAGATTCATTGGATTTAAAATAAAAACAAATACTACAATCAGTGCCACTTTGTACCAAAGATGTCCCCAAGTTGATTTGTACACTTCCTTTACCGAGCGGTTCTTTAGGGAGAAATGTTCAAAGTTCAATCAATAGAGCCAGTCTCCCAGCCACAATGGACAGAGGAAGCTGAGGAGAGGCAAAGGCTGGGCCCTGATCAATCCATCCTTTCATTTCCAGGATACCCATGCCACCACCGTCGCCACCACCACCACCCCTTCTTCTTCTTCTTCTTCTTCTTCTTCCCCCTCCTCACTGACCAGCACCAAGCCAATCCAACCAGGCAGCGATCGGGGGCAGCCATGCAAGTAATAAGAGCCACCACGGTCATGGCAACAAACCACTGAGGGAACTGCTACGCAAACAAGCTTTGTTCCATGCTGTCAGCTATCTTGTCTACCATCAGTTTTATCAATGGGATGTGATGTCATGGTAGTGATTATACGCCCGTCACATCTGATTCAAATATGTGTCTTTATGTCGGGAGGGAGAACAAAAAGTATCAGCTTCAAACATGCCACATGCTCAGCCTAGGGTAATAGGCAGTCAGCACTTTTTGTCCCTTATAATAAGCAGTGTGGCTGTGAGTGTATGGGTGGAGGGTAAGGGACAAAACCACACTCTTCTATACTCTGTGTGTACAACCTTTATAAGCATCTCATTTCAAGTGCTTCAAACAAACACTATACACATGTAATTCGCACAGCACAAACAGCTGAAAATGTTAATTTTAAGTTTTAGAAACATTCCAGTGAGTTGCAGTACTCGACAAACTCTAATCAGCGATGACACATGAGTTGTTTTTCATCATCTGTGGCGACTGTTGCCCATGACAGCTCATAAATATAAACATGATTGTTGAGAATAATAACTGGCTGCAGTTTCTACTAAACTAATCCTGAAAAAAGAAATACATATATACACACACACACATATAACACAGTGCAATCATTCTGACAAACAAAGAAAAAGGCAGGATGAGACACGTATACTAATACCACTGCCTTATGTGTTTTAACAACAGATTAGAGCTGGGTATTGTTTGAAATTTTGCAACACTAATGCCAATATTATGTTTGGGTATCGCCGCCAAAACCTTGTTGAAAAGAACACATTCTTTTCTACAAAGGCCTTTTTTTTTATTATTTAACAAAAAGAAGTACGAGTACTCACATGTTAGATTCTGTGTAAACCTTGTCATAATAAAGTTGTCTAAAGTTTTGATCAGGATATATCTAATTAAAAATATTGAGCAAGATCTGACGAGGAATTTGATGCTAGAAAAAAAACCTGTTGACTAATTGACAGAAGATTAACCAGAAACCAATTTCCAATGTGATTGATACCAGCAAAAATCCTAAACAGTCACTGGTTCCAACTTCTCAGTTGTTTTGATTTTCTGCTTCTCTGTGTTTCATATCACTGTAAACTAAATATCTTTGGATTTTTGACTGTTGGCCAGACAGAAAAGGGAATCTGAAGAGGTCGGTCTGACCTTTAGGAGATTTTAACAGGCATTTTCTAAACCAAATGATAAATCAAGATAATAATAAACCTGACTAGATGTTGAAAATAATCGTTAATTAAAAGCACAACTTCAATACTAGACATATTTTTATTTGATACCAAAAATATTCAGGTTCAATACTGGCAGAAGTTTAAGCACCAAGATTAACATGCAATGCTAAAACATGTGACAAAAAGTTTACCGATATAAACAAAGATATACTGAGATTAAAAATAATAATAACTACATTGTCATTGTACAGTGCTCATTGTCACCACCACTATTCAGGAGCCTATGAAAGAAAACTGCACCCACAGAGAGTTTGGGATCTCTGATAAAAGGGCGATATTTGTCTACATAGACATGCCATCTATTCTGTGGTAGCTTTCCACTTGCTATTTGTATCGAGCCATTGTGTGGAAACAACAAATCACAGAGCAGCACTACTGTTTTACTGCAATATTTTGACATCACTAATTACAATTTGCCTACAGGGGCGTTTGAATCATGAACTTACTCAAGCGGGTAATTTTCTGGATTAGCCAAGATCAGATATATCCTGTATGAATTTAGGTGAGGTGTGTTATTTCAAACTATTTAATATATAAAACAATAACACTTAGGCCATATTTAGCATCTGTGTAACCATTACCAAACCATGGCCTTGTAGTGCAAATGTGCCTGACTGTGATTCGTGTGTGTTTGCAGATGTAAAGTTCCTGTCTGAGCTACAGATAGTATTTAAAATAAGAAGAACCCAGGGGACTGGGGGAGGGGACCATCACCACTTCCGAATTCCTCACCCCATGAATCCAACTTTAAGGTGGGAAGGAAGGAGCGCCCTGGTCAGGGCTGCTGAGTGTGGCTTTCATTTCAGCTCGGTTTCTAAACTTGTCCGGGATCTATCTATGTGGCCTGGTTCACACGTAGAAAGGCTGTTTCCCCCCCGGTTGTGAGGGGATGAAACATCGCCACCAAGTCAAAAACTTATATAAAAAACAAAATGTACACATTTCTGAGTGCGCACGTGTCTGATTAGTGGAGTAACGTGAGCTCGTGAGTCTACACGGGGCTTTTTTTTTCTGAATATATTTACATTGTAAAAGTCGATTTATCTTAAAGAATAAAACCCCGAGTACGAAAGGTCCACATTTTCAAAACTTAGTCATGTCGCTGCGTGACGTGCTCTTGTGAAACTTCCTCACTCGCTTTCACATTTACTTAAAAAAGGAGCTGGGCCTGTAAAGTAGAGTAAAGAAAAAAATAAATATATCCCAACGTGTGTTTTAGCAAAGGTTAGACTTACCCCAGCACCACCAGCTCCCCGTATTTCACCGGGTCTTTGGACGGGGCACAGTGCTCCTCTTGGCTTGACGAAAACATGAGGCTTCACTGTGTGAGCGTTAGCTTTACAGTAATGACAACGGCTCAAACGACTAATTCACCTGGAGTCCCCTTCAAAAAACACAACGGGCTCTCATCTCAGATCGTATATCCAGCGGCTTACGTCTCCGTGGCCCGCACCAGTCCAGTTTTTTTATTCTATAAATAACACTGGTCTCAAACTTCTTTAGCGTGACATAGCAAAATGTAACTTACTTGGCGGTTGAATCCGCTCTGAAGCAGATACAAAAACAGCTACGAGCAGGGCCGGGACGTACCATTCGCTTGTTCTTTACTTTGTGTAGGGGTGGCCGCTTATCAAATATGTGTTTAAATCACCTTTGTGGCATAAATGTGTTGTTGTAATTGATAAATGTTATCACATCTCGTAAGATAATGTATTTTATGTTTAACGTATTCGTGACTAAACAATATTAGCGTACTTGGAAGAGATCTGCCTAGTTTCGTCACCTCCCGCGGTCCATGGTTCGCCCCCTGTGTTATGTAAACAAAGAGTACAATCTGGGAATTCTTAAAGCGATCATACTTTTCCTGATATGTTTGCGAAGTTTCCAGTTTCCCATATTTAACGGGAATAAGAGTTTACTCACTTTTCCGCCAGAACATCTTGTGGACATTGGCGTCATCGGATTAACTTATTTTCAGCACAACTGTATCAAGGATCACATAATGTTATGTGATATGAATACTTTGTATTAAGTTACACTGGCCAAAGTGAGACCACAGAAGGTGGGGCAGTGGAAATAATCACCCTGGTACATTTCCTGACTTAGATAACATGCAGCCAGTTAAAGGATGGTGAAATCCGATTGGCTTATTTTATTGGTGACCCTCTGGGCCCCTTTAAGAGCTTCATTTGATTATGACTTTATTGCAGTTGGATAATATATGTGATTGGTTATGCAACCTAATGACATCACTATCTATCTGTGTGCCTGGAAGTTTTATTTTCACATTAACATTGCTCATTCTGATCTTTTCATTTCGTTGTCTAGCCTTCCTCTTCTTCTAGTCACCTGGCTCCATGTGAAAAGATGCAAATCAGCCTCATAACAGAACTAAGGCTTAGTAATTTGCTTAATTGTTTTTTTCTGAGAATCACTCAGACTGTTTGTTGTAACCAAATGTCGACACCTTACGCAAGGATGTCAAGAACTTCTCAACCTCTAATGTCACCCCTTCCAACATCCCACATGTCCAGTTGTTCTCACGCCTTTCTGATGAATGTGCCACTTCTCCACTTTTGTCTGGCGGCCCCATCAACATTTTACAGCTCCTGTCTTGTTTTCACAAGAATCTCCTTGGCTGGAGGTGTCCCTACTGCTTCGGGCCCCCTCAGTGCAATTATGGCCCTTCTGTTTGAACTGGTGTTCAGTTTCAAAGTGCAATAACACTTGACACAAAAACAAAAGGTAGTAGGGGGTCACTGGGGCCCATGAAGCTACTTGCCTCCACACCCATATGTACATAAACTCTGCAGTACAATAAGATACAGCATTGATGTGTTATTCCATTTGTAAGCAATACAACTCAGATTAATCCATGGCATTTGTTGGTTCCGTTCATAGCTGCACATACTTGTCCATTAATAGTACAGAGGAGTGAACTTAGCTTCTTCAGCAGTTGTGCACAAGGATCAAGCTGCATTAAGCCTCTAACTACAGGCCTGGGGGCTGTCCTTAAAGCTGTGGGTATAATGAATGTTTACTGCTCTTTTGTGTCACTGTCTCTTTCCGCTTGCTTTCATCCACTGGGCATTGTCTGTGTAAAAGAGCACTACAGTCTTTTCTATGTCTGTCTGACTCACCCTCCTGAGTGAGTGCGCGCACACACACACACACACATTGTAGAGTTGGAGATGGTGGTGGAAGGGGTAGGGGGGGGTGGGGGGATCAAAGGCTCTCTAGCACATACCACACTGATGGAGAGCAGATGCAGGGAGTGGGCTGCTTCACTGAAGTTGTGCTGGCATAGTGTGAGTGCAAATCTATGTTTAGGAGGAGGAGTCAAATGTTACCAGGCAAGAAGCATGCAGAGCAGAGGCCTACTGCGCCAGGCTAAATTGTGCAACTGAGACGAACAGTATGAGCAATGATGACATAAGAAAGACAAAGCCCCTCATTAACTTCCTCTCTGCACTTTGGCAGGCTTTACACGTCAGTGTGTGACAAAAGTGTAACCTCTGAAAGATTTATTGCTGGTTTCTCCCACAATTAACATTTTTTTGTCATTTACCAACATAGAATGACGTGTCTGGGTTTTCCAAAAATAGTATATATATATATAAACAAATCCATAGATAATAGCTAAGTCATAGAGAATTGGGTACATCAACAGGGGGTTCAATCATTGGGTTTCACCAGCAGCCTCAAATAGCTGGCTGAGAAAGACATTTCCCATTATCTCGTTAATGATGTGTATGTGGCGGCACTTGTTTTGTCATGAGATTTCCATGAAGGTCAAAGCCAGATCTCCAATCAGCTGACTGCAGCATGACAGTGTGGGAGAATGTGAGGAATGTGCTGATCCCATGTTGCTTGCACCCCTGACCTGACCCCCCCCAACCAACCAGCACAACAGTCCTGTTGTTTTAAAAGGCCTTTTTAACATGCAAAAGATGAGAGCAAGAGCTTTCTGTGTAGATACTAAAAGTGAAGTCAGATCCAGTCTCACAGAACCTGTATTTATCCTTTCAGTGAAACAAAAAGCTGGTAGTGGTAAAGTAAAACCACAAGCATGGCACATCTGGGCTTACAAAACACTGTCACACTCTGCCACTCATAGCATCAACAAGTGACCACAACAGTGAGTTTTCTCCAACACTAAAGCCAAGTCAGATGTTGTCCTTGGTAGGCTTTTGGTTATTTCAGCTACTGGTTACATTCTCTCTTGCTTTCACATCTTCTTACTGATGGGAACTATTTTGTAAGACCTAATGCAGGATCTGAGAAAACAGTCTCTTGTTCTGAGGAATTATACAGAATGTTAGTCACAGGAAGCTGGTCACACCCATATGTTCCATAATTGCGGCTGCACAGTGTCAGCCTCTCTACAGAGATACACGTACCTAAAATAACACCATCGCATGACAAACATGTTAATTATGTACAGGAAAGTCAAGACGAACACTGGGCCAAGCAGAATATAACTGCCGGCAAAAGCTTCATGAGCAGAAGCTGTGCACATTCAGGTTGTTCAAGGCTATGAATCACGTCAACCTGAAATTTCAGCTAAGGAAGTGTGCTGCCCCACAGTGGTACAGAGAAAGAAGTGCAGAGAAAGAAAAAGAAGCAACACTGGACGTTGGACAGGTTTATCAAGCATCCCTTTTATTAACATCACCTGTTACAAAAAGAACAAAATCTTCAGTGTTAATGAACTTAGCAACAATATAGCAAGTGTTGATTACAGATGATATGGGACGCTTATTCCTAGAGTAGTTGCAGTAGGATTAAAAACCTCTAACACTGTTGACCTGGCCTTCTCTTCCCACAGCCAGGGTCACAGACTCTCCTCTTACTGGAGCTGCAGTACAGACTTTACTACAATTTGTCCATGCATCTCCATAGTTACAGTCACGTAGTGACCCTTCAGATAAGCTGAGACCCCTTATGATCTCCCTTCTCCCACCCAATACTGAGCCAAGGTATGCATGGAGCTATGAATTTGTGAACGCACAGTGGATGCAGTTTGATAGTTTTCAGGTCAGGAGGCATACAGATCAACAACATAGTGTATTTCAGCAGGTCCTAACTGGTACATTTAAACAATACATGTCTTTAAGTTAAGGAGAAAAAAAAAAGGACCGAAATCCAAAGTTTGCTTCCTCAAGTTGGAAATTTGTAATCGCTGCGTCCTCTCTTGACAAATGAACAACAAACTACTGCAGTATTCAAAAGGATTTCACTGAAAAATACAGGTGTTTTAAACAGAGGAATGGTTGCCACACAGTTTATGCTGGATGTCATTCTTAAGTTTAGAATAAAAATTAACTGGCAATGCGGTTGAAGAAGAGGAATGTGGTGGGAGCAGAGTAGTGTGTTTTGGTACAGTGTCTGGAGTGTTTGGAATTACCAGTAACCTCTGCCTGCTCCCTTACAGCCAACAGTGAGACTGGGGAGTGGTTTGCCTGCCCCTCGGCCACAGTTTAGTTGGAGGCTGTCTACAGTACAGGTGAGGTGGCGTAGGTCGGGAAAAGGGGATGGCTGGGTGTGACAGTATGGTGTGACAGTGGTAGTGATGAGACCGAAGGTCAAAGGTGGTCTCTGTAGTGCAGTCAGAGCGGCTGCGTGTGTGGGGGGGGTCCCATCCTCCTCTCACTATACCTTAGGCAGATCTTTGTCAGCCTCCTGCAGGAAATCACAAATGCAGAATGTTCAGACTCAGGACTTCAGAAGTATGATACTATAATTTTATTGGACTGAAAGAACAGCGCCATAACAGGCCTCACCTCTTCCTGTCCCTTGGCGAGTTGCCGGCTGACGGCTTGTAGCAGCTGCTGCAGTTCTCTGACTGTTTGGTTCAGTCCTGCAGTCATTTTCTCCTTTTTGTCAATCTCTTCCTGTCAAGACAGAAATGCTGGTTTAGAGCTCCATGTAACCACCCATCATACACGCAAAGACGCACACCACCAACTGCCCCAGTCTCTTACTCTCTGCGACGTCAGACTGCTATTCTCTATCAGGTCATCAGCGTTGCCTGTCACTTTTGAGAGCTCCCCCTGGATCAGATCAAGAGACTGCTGGGCCTGGATTAAAGACCAGAAAGTCCCATTTGTTAATAATGTGGCCTAGAGTTGGTCCCATATAAGCAGTATAATATAATACCATATAACATTACCTTATACAAGTCACCAGCCACCTTTTGCCTCTCGTTCTCTTCCGTCTCCAGCTTGGACAGAGTCTCTGTAAGCTGGGTTTTCAGCTAGAATCAGGAAAACAGACACTCAGCACATTGTATCATATCAATGACACCTGTGAATCCCATTTATAAATGTAGCTTTGCATGTCTAAGAGCACATTCATCCAGAGCCCACACTGAAGTGACAGTGAAGTGTTCAACATTTGCACAGATTTAACAGATTTTGCTTGTCCTACTTAGGTTATGTTCAAACCAAAAATAGCACTGTGTAAAAGAGTGCAAGCAGCTGTAATAGTGTGGGCATGTTGCTACAGGTATCTGTTAGATAAAGAAGAACTAAGAATCCCAGTCTGGAAAGTCCACTTCAGTCATAAAGTCATCTTTTAAAGATGCCATAACAGTTTATGATACTATGGAACAAGATTTTACAACTCTGAAAAGTTACCGCCGCTTTCCATCTCCACGATTGCAAGATCGGGAACAATATAATTACGCCATCCACCTGACAAAGTTGCCTACCGGAAATATGCATGTGTGTACCCAATTAGCCAATGAAGCAATATCTTACAGCAAAAGTCCCTACTGTGATTTTTTAGTACTTTAGTGCTACTGTTGGTCTGAACACAGGCAATATATTGTTAAAAAATTACTACTGTCTGGTAACACTTCACAAAGAGCACAGAGAAATATCCAGTGACATTATGGGAAGACAATGAGACAAAACAGAGAGACGAGGTTTGTAAGAAGGCTGAAGAGGGAGTAATAGTGTGCAGTAGATATTACAGATATAAAATTATATCTGAAGATAAAACAGCATATTTTCAGACTCTTCAGTGCAGAAGTTGGCCCGTAAGCCATTTGTTAGTCGTCTGACACGACGAGTGCCAGTGTAGAGAAGCTAGAGTTAGTCTTGCAAGTCTCACTGCGTGTAAAGCGACTCATCATTCCCAACCTTTTGCTACATTATGGAGTTCCAACACTCTCGAAGCCAAGCGTGGAGCGAGCACATTCAACGAGGTTATATGATGACCCACAGTTGCAGAAGATGCGAGAAAGCCCCATCCCATGGCAGTTAGTGGAGAGTCACCGCCGAGTGCGCTAAAGAATAGGTTTTTAAAAAAGGAGCTCTAGCTAAAGGATGAGCAACTCTTACCAAATTCAGCTCCTCATTCTGTCTGATAGCCTCTGTATATGAGCCATCAAGTCTGGTCTGCAATTCAGTCAACAGATCTTTGAGCTGAAATTAAGTTTGAGATGATGCATTTAATGGGAGTCTGTGGAAGTCAGGTCCAGGACAGCACTACTGGTACACAGTCCATGAGGTGATGTGAGGTGATGGCTAGCGGAGCTGTGAACTGCTAAATAAAGTACAGAATCCTGTTGTGCATGACTGTAAATTACCCAAGGCAGTCTATTAGGTTTCAGTAATCAACAATGTGTCTGTTGTGTGGACTTCAGAGGCCCTCAAATAAACAGGATGTCACAAAAACAGAAAAAAAAAAAAAAAAACAGCAACATGATAATAACACAACAGAGCTCAGTCTTTTTAACCACAGGAGGATGAACGCTGTGGCATTACGGAGGATCACAAGACTGGGTAAAGACGTCAGACATTTCAGACTCACCTCTCTGACCTCTGTCACATAGGTGGCACTCTCACGCTCGGCCCTCTCCAACTCAGACTCCAAGTGCTGCTTTTCTCGTCTCAGCTGCAGAGGTTCAGAGATATTTTAAGACGGAGCCAAAAATGGCAGGAAGTTTGAATTTAAATTGAAAAAAAGGAATAAGGTGGTGTTAGGGTTTTAAGATGGCTTACATTTTCCAGCTCGGCTCCATCAGTTAGTCTCTCAATCTCTTGCTCCAGAGCTGTGACTTTCTGGCTCATCTAAAAAGGTAAGAGACGGGGGAGTGATAGAATGAAAAGCGCATATGGTGCAATAAATATATCGCTTCAGTCAACTGTTCAATCTGGTGCAGGTGTTTCCTACTAAACCTGATCACATACCTCTCTGAGCTCTCCCTGCGTTACCTCCAGCTTCACCCTCCAGCGAGACTCCTCCTGCTCCACGCTGTTCTGGAGGCGCTGCAGGATGCCCTCCTGTGGATGCAGCAGGAATGACAGCTCAGTTTGGAAAGCGATGCCACCGTGGAACCACAAATATTAAAAACAGAAAACCTCATCTTACCGTCTCTGCCAACACCTTCTTGTATGTCTCACAGTCTTTCTGTAGAATCCTTTGGGTTTCCTCAGCTTCTTTCAGCTTCTCGGTCAGTGCCTGTTAGAAAGAGAGAGAGAGAGAGGGGAGCATATGTAGCTTAAGATACCGTTGGTTTAAAAGAAACAATGTTCTAATTTCCATTTCCACTTAATTTACCGTAGAATTCCCTGATGCAGGGGTGGACTGTGCAGCTGAGCTTTCAGCTACTGCCGTCTCAAATCTGTGAAGCCACTCCTGATGGTTCTAGTAGAAAGAGGAGTAAAGAGAAACTTCAATAAAACTTTATATCAGATGAGACGTGTGGCAGTAAAAATTCAATATTTCCCCTACCTGTTCACTGGGCAGAGGCACATTGGGCAGAAGTCTGTGCAGAACATCTCGACACTCGGCCTGAGACGCTGCCAGTGCTGTCTGGTTGTCCTACAAAGTGTTGAGAGGACAAAGAGAGGAAAGGAGATTGAGTACCAACTGTGTAGATAGTTCGGTCACTTCGAAGACAAGGTCCAGTGGTCATCAGAGCACTTTTGACCACAACCTTTCCTTCTTGCCCTCCATTATATCTTACAAAAATCAGTCCTCGAGCCGCTCCATTCAGTGTCACAGGAATGCTTCATTAATCTTAAATTATGATTTTAGAGAATTAGAATACACGCCGTCTTGCTCTTAGTGCCAATTACCCAGAGAAAACATCTTTCGACAGGCCACACCTACACCAAGTGTCAGCAACCTTCGATTCAGAGCACAATACGTGCTTCAGTCCTCCTGCAACCACAAACGCATCAATCTGCTTTCTTGAAATTGTACAAAGTACCTTGAAACTCTTCAATAAATGAAAAAAAGGTAGCTAGTCAGTTCTTCCACAATAGGCTAGCATCATGCACTGACACTCTGAAGCCTGAAGGGAGAGCGTATGCCAAACACTAGCCAGCTGGCACTCAAACAGCTATTCACATTAACACACTGTGTCGCACAAGGCAGCTCTGAGATGAGTGTAGAGTTGAATACAAGCCGCATACACTGACAGTACACAACAGCTGCCAAGGAACTCCCTGCCTCAGCGAAGAGAAGGTGCTTTCTCCTGTACTCAGATGGCAAGAGAGCAGCTGCTGCGCTGATGGTTCAGCATGTAACCTTCCCTAATGTAAGGGCAGGACGGCAAAAATATACACACATCACTGTAACTGTAACTGTAGACCAGCTATCTGGTAGCCCACTCTATGTATACATAAAGGGACCTGCTGCTACAACAAATACACTTTACATTTATAGTTACATGGGTTCGTCCTGATGGACAAAGATGTTTCAGTTGTGAGTACAGAAAATTGAGAAACACAAGGACATTGTTGCATATTCATTAAGGAACAAACTGCAATAAAATTAAAGCAAATTAAAAACAGCTTTCATGATTAACGTCTGATATTGACAGTACGGATGTCACAAAGCAGAATGGGAGAAGAAAACATGCTAGAAATGAGTCACATGACAGAAAGACAGGAAGCTGCAAAATGATTGCCATGAATCTCAATCTAATGACATCTAGTGAAATCATTTCTATTTCACTGCACACTCATTTCCAAGCATCAGCTTGTGCTTTGGGCAGGAAGAGGTCTTTTTATTTCAGAGATTAAAGAAAAAAAAAGAAAGAAAGATCAAAACCAATATTTGTTCAGTTAATAAAGTCTGAGATTCTGAAGGGCAGTAGCAGAGTTTAACGGCTCAACACGCAGCCAATTGAAAACTTGAGGGAGAGAGAAGGAGCGAGAGGTAAATGAGTATGCAGCTTTGTTATGGATGAAGGTGGAAAAAGAAAATCTCACTGGGTCAATTATGGCAAATAAAAAAAACAAAACAAAAAAACGACAGCATTTCGGGGGGGATGCATCAGATTGGAACTAGAGTGAAGCAGACTGAGGTGGGGGTGTCGAACCTTGACAGCTTTGCTGAGTTTCCCTTGAAGCATGGATTCGGTGGCTGACAGAGCTTCCATAGCACTCCAGTTTTTCTCCCGAAGCTCCTGTTTTGGTCAGTTCCAGAGAGATACTACTTTCAGTTCAGCCTCAGGGAAAATGCATTCAGTGACCCTCAAATGAAGACTGGCAGAATAACAGAACAAACTGAACGCATTTCTCGTCTTAAAATTACTACACTGCTTTTCACCCATGCTCCAACCTCTAAAAATAAAAAGTATGAACAAATAGCCTCAAGTGTCCCAGTCTCGCACCTCGTGTGGGTAAAAGCAACATGCACAGTACACGCAAGATATATAAATACTAACGATGTTCTGTGATATTTCAAATTAAGGTAATAATGTCTATGATTGTTTGGTTTACGATAGGCACAAAAATGAAATAAAGTCCACGTAAAATATCTCAAATCAAGCCTCTGTCCAAAAATAAAAAGGTAGGCGAGTTTCTGATGCTCTGAATCACCCACAAGCACAGACAAGCTAGCTGAAACAGTCGATCCCAAGACTAGGCTGGAAGCCAAGTTATGCAACACTCCGCTTAAGCAATCCAAATCAAAATAGACATCTGTGCTGATGTGTATAATCATGTTGAGAACACAACCTCAGCTAAAGAATGCTCTCTATTTGGCTTTAAAAAAAAAATAGAATTAAAAAACTGTTTCAAGAGAACAAAAAGCAAAAACAAGTGAGACCAAGTGCCAGTGGACAACAGGAAGTATGGATGTATGCAGTGTGCAACTCCAGTGTGTGTGTTGGGAGGGTTAGGGTTACCACACAAGGAGGGAGGGAGGTGGGGGCAGCTTTAGACCAGAGCAGTTGTGTTCTGCAGGTTCAAGTCATCGCTGTAGGAAACCTACATTGTTCTTCTTCCTGTGAAGCTCCAGGGAGTCCCTCAGCTCAGCCAGCTCAGCCTGTAGATCGGAGACCTGCTTCTCCTTCTCTGACAACCTGATGGCCGATAACACAACCACTTATTATGAACATCATTAGTCAATTTCAAATGAATACATGTGTAAAAGGTATGTTCAGTCTTATTATATGGCATGGATCATTACTCACGCTGTAAGCAGCTCTGGGCTTGGCACCGGTGTGTGGGATTGCTATGTGAAAAGAGGAAAAAGACTAAATTAAAACAAGGACTGAGTGAGAACAGCACAGATCTAACTTTAAGAACGATTTTCAATCACATATCCCTAGTAAAAATATTCATTCTTTTATGCTTTCTTCGTAAAAATCTTCCTGATTCAAACAAAAAGATTGAGATTGTTCCTCACCTGTTGATGTATCTGCTCCATCTTCTCACTCAGCTCTCTAGTTCTTGCCTCCAGCTCAGCCTGCAGCATCTGGATTTCCTGGTCCTTGACTGCTAGCCTGCAGTCAGATGTGCTCATCATTAGTCTGATTTGTGACGAGGCAACACTGGAGGACTGCATCGACTGCACAAGTGTGTGTGTGTGTGTGTGTGTGTGTGTGTGTGTGTGTGTGTGCGTGCGTGCGTGCGTGCGTGCGTGCGTGCGTGCGTTAATAACTCACTGAGTCTGGAGTTCTTCGAGCTGGGTATTAGAACTGGTCAGCATTTCTGCCGTCTCCTTCTGTCTCAACTGCTCCATCTCTGCCTGCAGGGCGTCCAACTGCTGCTTCAGAGCCTGCGAGTCAAAAACAGAAGAAGACTCAGACTCGAACAATACATAAACAATATCAGGAAGAGCGCATCTGAAATGTGTAAACCGAGTATTTCATTGATAAACACCTCAGCGGTCTGCTCTCTGGCTGAGCTGCTTTCTTGTGCTGCCTGTAGACTTTCCTCCATTGATTTTAGCTTCACGTCCTTCTCTTGGATCCTGCAACGCAAAGTGAAAGAAGCATCTTGCAGACCGGTTTGAAGTCGCGCAGAATGTGCTGATCCAATACAAGATGACGTAACACACAGCCTCTCGTGCCAGCAGAAACTGGATGTTACTATCAGGGGTGTGTCTGGGGAGTGGCCTGGAGTGCTACGAGCAATTACTTTGGAAGCGCTCACAGTAGAGTACGCTTTAAGTAGTACGTTTGGTTTCGTAACATGCAATTATAACTTGCTTTTATCTCAGCTAGCTACCACCACTGACTGGCTGGTGTCGCAGAAACTAATGTGAAAATATTGTATCCATCTGTGTGGACGAGGGTGAACATAAGTTGTACTGCATTGTCATGATGCCTGAATGTCAAAGTCAACTTCAATTATCTTACTTGTTCTGGAGTTCTTCCACTGTCAGCTCTGATGATGCCTGCGTTTTGGGGAAGAGGCAAATCTGGATTAAAACTAACACAAAATCAGGTGGAAAAAAAACACACACACTTGTATTTATAAAAAGGTTTTAATCAGCTGACCTGTTCTGCTGTCTTTATCTTAATGGCTTCCATTTCTTGTTTTAGTGCCTCGTTCTCTTCTCTAACGGCCTGCGTCAGGGAAAGATTTTGGCTCATTAGGGATTGTGATTACAAGGCAAGCAGAAAATGCAGAGTCACTTAAAGCATGCTGATGTCAGTCAAATGTGGGTATGTGTACGAGACAGCGTGTTTTCAGTCTCTTTCTAAACAAGAGAAAACAAACACCTTGAGCTCTTCTTCCTTGTTGGCCACCTCAATCAGCCCCTTCTCCAGCAGCCCCTCCACAGTTTTCATGTTCTCCTCCTTCTCTCGGACACTGTGCAGGAAGCAATGTTTTATAAAAGGTCATTCAGTAAATTATTATGCCGTATTATGTTTATGGACAGAGCAACACGCCTAAGCAGCTGATGTATTCAAAAAAATATGTTCCAGTTTTTACACACACCTCTTCTGGAACTGGTCCAGAGCCAGTTGGGAGGCAGTCTGCACAGAGAGAGTCAAAGGCAAAGAGATAAAGAGGGAGTGTCAAACAGAGGAACACCCAAACACACAGGGTGCTAGTATGGTAACAAGTATGGAAAATGTAAGACATTATGATCATTACGGGAGCTGACCTGATCAGAAATCTGTGCCTGCAGATTCTGAATCTCTGCCTTTAGTGACATGTTCTCGTTGTGTAAGGCCTGCAGAAAGGGAAGAGACAGTGATTATGTAATACAGTTTCTGACAGATAATAGTTTGAGGAATGACACAGCTTTCATAATTACGTCTTAGATTTATATAACTAGGAAATTCATTATATCCATCTCACACCTGAACCTGGAATATTTAAAAATGTGAACTCATATGCCCTCTTACTGGCAGGGCGGCGTTCATAAATTTTAATCTATATTCCCTCCCAACACAATAAAAAGGCCTAGAACGTGTTGCCCAAATTCCTACAGGCTAATGAACCAATGTGATGTTGGTTTAAGAATCTGTAGATGAAGTGCTCTTGTGACCATACCTGCATGTTAGTTTCTCTACTGGCTCCGCTGCTCCTCTCAGCGTTTAGAGAATCCTCCAAACTCTTCCTCTGCAACTCCTTGTCAGCCAATCTGAACAGAACACAGGGAAACAGTGGGGCCCATGAGCAATTTGCTCTTTTAAAAGTCTTTTAATGTCTGAAAAAAAAAAGTTTTACAAGAATCCTTCTTACAGCTTCTGAATCTCCTCAATGTGGGAGACATGGGTGGCCTAAATGAAAAGAAAAGAAATCTTATTAGCCTACATACATCGTATTCTGACTAAACATGGGAAAATGAGGTTGGCAAATGTACCTGTGAAGAGATCTGGGCCTGTAGGCTCTCATTCTGGACTTGAAGACTTTTGTTTTCATTTATAAGTTCCTGTTAAACACAAACAGTATTAGTGTGTGTTGCTCTCCTTCACAAAACACAAAAGACATTCACTCTCAACCAACATATAAACATGCACTAATTGACTCCCACAAATTTCAATGCTGATTTTGTTTTTTTGTTTGTAATGTTGTGGTGACTCACCTGAACCCGGGTCTGCAGTGTGTCATCAGGCATGCTGTGCTGGGACATCTCCAAAAGCTCCATCACTCTCTGCTCCAGCCGCTCCTTGGAGACCATTGCTTCAGTCAGGCTGCCATGCAGGGTCTGGATCTCCTTGTTCTTGTTGTTCATCTCCGTCTCCGCTGCGAGCAGCTGGCTGTGGAGCTCTGCACCCACACATGCACAGACATTTAGTTGCTTGAATGCAAAGTTAAAAAGGGTCAAATATTTAGTGTGATTTTATGTTTTATCACCTTGCTTTGAGGCCTGAAGTTTCTCTCTCTCAGCATTGACATTGTGGAGGAAATTCTGCAGTTCTTCCCAACGTCGCTTAGCATCCTGCAGTTGAGCCTGGGTATAGAGATATATCGAATTTGATCATTACTTTCTCCAACATATTATACAAAAGAAATTTTATTAGCGGTGGCTTGAAATCGATGGAAATCTTGGAATCACACATGGGTTAAAACAAACAAAACACATGTCTTCCAGCCTTCCTGCCGCTCACTTCAATATCATTACTGTAAGGTTGATTTGCATTAAGGCCACCTGAATTTCTGAAAGTCTATGATCCTCCAGTTTCTTTTTCTGTCTCTAGATCTGTCAGAATGAGTTAGTGTCCAAATGACAAATATCTTGCTGGCATTGTTTTGCAGATTTTTCATAATGTGTGCAATAAAGAACTCAGGAAAGACAGGAAAGGTTGATCTGAGTGTCTAGCAGGAAGTGTTGTTTATACACAACACAAAGCCTCAAACATTCCAGCTTCCCAAGCCAACACAATCCCTCCTACCCAGCTTCCATTTCCCACACCCCTCCCCAGGGCTTCCCCTAGAACCTCCTCCCATTTCCCCGATAATGCTACCACACCCACCAACCAGATCTGAAAGCTATGCTGCGTTACCCAGGTTTTCTACAGCACGGTTCATTTTTGTCTTGGCCTGGGGGAAACTGAAGCGCAGGCTAAATAAACACAATGTGCATCTGGATTAGTATACCTCCAGCTGGGACACGTTCTGCTTGTAGCTGACCTCCAGTGACTTCCTCTGGTGCTCCTCCTGCTGCAGCTTGCCGTTGGTGTCTGCCAGTTCTTTCATCAGACCGGCATACTCAGAACGCAGCTTGTTCAGCTCTGCCGAATTCCTGTTAAGCAACGCATGCACACAGGCTCAAATGAGTGTTAAGAAATTGGTCGATGAGGCGTTATTGTGGGATGTTGTTGCTGAATCGAACTAGAAATGGCCCTTGTGTTGGACTTCAAATTGTGTAACTGTGCATCAGGATGGATCTCTGCCTTAATGTGAGCAACATGGACAGAGCAGAGCAGAAGCGACACGTGTGAAGCTCTAAAGAGCATGACCAGTATGGTCTTATCTATTGTAGAGTAACACTGACTTGCTCTCCATCTGGTTGGTAGCAGAGCTGACTGCGTCCCTCAGGATGCCGTTCTCTTGCTGCAGTCGAGTGATCTGGCTTTCCAGCTGCTCCCTCACCTGCTGGAACTACACGTGAACAGGATAGGGTGTCAGACAACACGATTCAGTCTACATGTAGCCTTAACAAAACTGCCAAAGGCTATGGGTCCCTTCACATTTTTCAAATTCCAGACTTTTTGCACAGTATTGATGACAGAGTTGTAAGCAAACACGGAAATGAATGTCTTTACTTCTGCAAGAAATCAAAGCCTTTACCTTTATCTGCATGGTCTGGAGCTCCTGGTAGCTACCTTGTGCTTTGGCCTGCATACTGCCTAGTTCTTTCTCCATGGCTGCACGTTGCTCTCTCATCACAGCCTCCACCCGGCCAGTTTTTTGCTTCTCAACCTGAAGCTCCTAAAGCACAAAAGCAAGAAAGTCATATGAAGTCTTTGCTGAAACAAATCAAATTTCTCTTGCAATATGATGGATAAATTGGGAATAAATCATTAATCTAGACCTGGCTGAGCTGTTTCACTTTGTCCTTGGCAATAGAGGCCTCCTCCTGTACAGTTGTGAGAAGTCTCTCACGCTCCTGGGCAGCGGGGTCAGGCCTAGTTGCAGACTGGTGGTGAGACACATAACGTTAAAAACCGGGCACTGGAAGGCCAAATACAAATACCACGTCTCCCACCAACTGCAAATAGTGTGAAATGTCACTCATCAAGAACACCTAATTCAAATGTATCACGTATTAATCTCTTACTTTGTGCCAGGCATCCAAGGCATTAGGGGTCTTCTCTCGGAGGAGAGCAATCACACTGACGGCCTCGGCTTCTGACAGAGCCAGGCTGGACAGACCGGAAAGCAGCTCCTTCAGTTTCACCTCAGTGTTCTCTGTTAACACACACGAGAGAGGAGATGCAATTTAGCTTGTAATTATATGGCAGAGATATGAGGTAGCAAAAACATGCAAAGTCTGGACCAGATGATTTCTTTCCCCCCCAACTCTCTTACCTTTGTCAGTCTCGTTCTTCTGTTTCTTGCCACTACCTTTGGATGATACATCATCATTATGGGCTGACTGGTGGTTTGCAGAAGCTGCCAGAACATGGATTTCATCTACTGGATCTACTGGATTTGTGGGGGGGGCAAAAAAGGTGTAAAGTTCAGGCTTTGGTTTGAGCACATTACCTGCTGTTTTGAAGAAATGGTCATAATTCAAAATGAGAACTGTGTATCATCATTACCAGGCTCAGTCTTCTGCTTCTTGGCAGAGTTCTTCTTCTTGCCACCTGTAGCAGTTGGAGCTGCACCGTCCAGAACTTTGGTTTCAGCTACAATGGGAGCCTCCTTCTTGACTGGAGCTGGAGCCTGCTCAGCCTTAACCTCTGGCTGCTGGTCATCCCCTGGAAAGGGACAGATAAGGGAAGAATATTGTCAATCTGAGCCAGTCTGTCTTGAGACCGACAATAGAAGATATTTATTACTATTTGAGCTTCACTTGAGGATGTGGCAACCACATATTTTTCTGCACTGTAACTTATGAGGGATTTATTGAATGACAGAGCTAGTTTATCTTGAAAAATATGCAAATTGCTAAGCAACACACCTGCTTGTAACTGTACTCTTGGCTACTCACCAGGATCTGCTTTTTGTTTCTTCTTGTCCTTCTTCTTCCCAGAGACCTGGGGAGGTGTCTGAGCCTGAACAGGAGCTTGAGTTGCTTGAACCTGGACCTCAAGCTGGGGAGAGGGAGGGCTGGACTGTTTGCTTGCGGCCAGAGGTGGCTCCGTCTTGCGGCTCACTGGCTTTGAGCCGTTCACTTCCGGCTCCTCAGGAGAGGGGGCTGTAGCTGCAGCGGCAGCAGCAGCTGCTGCAGCGGCGGCGGCCTTGGCAGCCTTTTTCTCTTTCTTCTTCCTCTCCCTCAGACCGGCAGGAGCCTCTGGTGATACTGAAACAGGCACGTAGGCAGTAGGTGATGGTGGCGCAGGATCTGGTGTAGCCACAGGTGCAGGTTCCTCCTCTACCTCCAAAGTGGAGCTGTTGGCACCATCAGCCACGTCAAAATCCCGAAGATCCTCTTCCGACTCTCCTCCGCCTCCACCGCCTCCACCACCTCCTCCGCTGGCACTCTCCTTCTTCTTACTCTTCTTCTTTTCGTTCTTCTTACGAGTGTCTGGCTTGGATGGCGGGAGCTTGAGGTCACGTTTCTGCCTTGCCAGCACCTCATCGTAGGAGGTTTCTTTCATGAAGAGCCAGAAGAAGAGGAACATGAGGGCGATGACCAGGGAAGGCGCCAGGATGAGCAGGTACTGAGAGTCATAGATGTCCACCGCCATTCTGAAGAGACAGAGAAGGATGCAAGAAAAAAAAAAAGACGTTTAGTTGAAGACACGAAGCACACAGTCAACACTATCAGTTAAAAAGCAGATCCGCTACATTTCACAACATGATATGCATCTGCCGATAATTTACACATGTAGGTGTGACATGATGGTGCCTGATTTTTACCATCGAAAGCAACTGGCCGAGGAGAGGGTGGAGTGAGAGGGCTCTTACTGACACCCTGTCCTCTCTTATGATCTTGTAGGATGATATTATAAAGGGCATCTAACTTGTAACATGGCTTGATGAGCCAAGTTATTATAAGAGTATAAAAGTCAACTTCAATCACACTAGTTTAAAAAGGGGATAAAACAGGTCAAGAACGTCAGAGAGACAACTGGGCTAAAAAGAAGACTGCTCACTGTCTCGTTTAGTCACTTCCCTCCTTCAGCCCCCACAAGGACGACATGGCGGTATTCTAAACTCATATCAGGATGGATTTGCAAGAGGCAAAAATACACCCACATGCAAGTGTCACCCGCTCAGGATTGCTGCAGCTGCAGTTTGACCTCTGCATGCCTCAAGCCAAGGAAGAAGAAGTCTCTCTTCCATCACAGAGAAAGTTTACAGAGTCAAGAGGTCCTGAGACTTCATCAGTTTAGCCTCTGCCAAGGACATTCTTAGTAACTATTGTAAAGCAGTAATAACGAAAGACACAAAGTTTGTCTCATTGCTCAATAAAAGCCACTGAAACTAAACTATAAACCATTGTTTTCATTTCCTGGCATAAATGACGCACACATGACACTGTTAAGATGAGATGGACTTAACAGTTACACATATAAATATCAAATGATGCAGTTTCTCAACCTACTAATCTGATTAAAAGAAATGTCTGCCAAAAAACTATAATATTTCTATGCCAGGTGCTGGAGTAGGCAGTTTCCCTGATTTTCTTCTTCCATTCTCTTATTTCAATCTTAATGAAATAACTTTCTTGCAGGATATTTTATTTTTCAGTTTTAATCAACCTGACTCAACCTTTAAACGGCATTTCTGAAGTGACACATCACTGAGGAAATGCTGCAGCTTTGTAAGAGGCAGAGTGAATAACAGTGTCAACAATTCTGAACACAAACAGAAGTCTGTTCAAACATCGAGGAGTAACGTCTGGCAACACGACAAACAGCAATGACTTGTGAAAATGTACACACTGCTAACAAAACCACTATTTCGTTGAGCCCTGAGCGACGACAGCAGCATTGTGTTCTCAACAGATAGTGAGTGACCCAACCTGTAGCACAATCCTATCCTATATGCGAGATCTGTGGCAGTAATGGAGCGTAGGAGTTGCCGTCGTAGAGCAGACCTCTTTAGTAATTTGGATTAAGCAGATTACCCATGATAATACATTTAAGAATAACTTTCCACAGCATGGCTTCCTGAGAACTAGCAGGCTTAGCCCTATAGTGTAACGCTGACCCTGTTTCATTCACACCTCAAAAACATCAATACATCTGCTATAAACACAAAAAAAATGTAACAGACCTTTTACAATTTTTAATATACTCTGAAAATAATTTTGCCTGTCAAGCACTGAGCATAACCTAAAACACTTGTTACATAACATTTGAACACCGTTTATTATACAACATATTTTGATACCTGACTGGCTGATCTTACCAGTTGATTAGGAATGTTTTTGCTTGAACATTCTTCTGATGTGTTGGTATGGAGTCTGTGTCAAAGAGCATGCATTCCTCCACACTTGATAGGCTACGGCTGATGGATCGCTCATAAAAAAATATGTTGTTGGAATAGGTGTTGGTTTAGAGAGCACTGTGCAGACTCAGTATGAAGTTAAACCAACACTATGTTCTGAAAATATTTGCCCTTATCAGAAGGTTTGTTATTATTCACACATGTTGTGTAGTTTTAGTAAAAAAAAAGAAAAGAAGTGGCATTCATAATGGCCAGCAATATATCAGTACAGAAAACACAAGCTGAGGCCAAATACGCAGCATGCAAAGACCAAAAAAAAGCCTTTGAGGTCACGACTGTGTGAAACCTGGACATGTACTACACACGCCAAATAAGACCAGAGACATAAAGGAGCCATGGTACAGAATGTACTGTGAACTCTGTTCGATGGCTACTAAATCAAGATATTTCTTTTTTATGTCATATTCATTGCATGTTCCAGGAGACTTCCAGAATGAAACTGAAATAACTCTTAAAGAAACATTGCTTCTTGGCCTATTAAGTATGGGTGGAGTAAATGGTGTGAAACGTTGAAGCCTTGCTTGCAGCCTTTCAGTGTCAAGCCAAAGGGTGGAAGGTACATTAGTTTTCCTTGTGCAGCCCGAGCCTTGTCCCAGCATCAAAATGAGCCTGGAGGACAAAGCCCTCTCGGGCTGTTGGCTCCCCGGAATCTAGCCACTTGGCTGGCCAGGCCTCCTGATTTGGCAGGCCTGGGCAGAGAGGGAACTCCCGATGACTATCAGCCCCCAAAAAGCAGCACAGACAGTACTTGAAAACCAGGCCATGCAGCACTCTCCTCTTCACATCTTTAAGATGGAGACAATTGACTAAAAAGGCACATCAATGGCCCGGTAAAGTAAAGATACTTGAAGCTATCCGAGTGAACAATCTCAGGTATATATTACACATATCCCACAAGTGTAATTTACAACATGAAAATGAAACGTAAGTGCGAGTGCTTGACAAAATGGTTGAAAGTGTTCTGACATTAAAAAAACATTTGTTTATAACTGTTGCCAAGCCCTGCGAAGTGCAAAGGCCAAACCTGCAGTTATAAAACAATGTTGCCAGTCTTTCTATCCTGTTAATTCTGGGACCAATTTTCAGATTATGGATCTATTTTACTGTCTTATTACAATACTTGTTATCCAAAAAGTTTCAGAGATTGCAGGTACTTGTAACTACTCTAGTTCAGGGTGACAGGCCGGTAAGTGGGTGTCCGGTTCTGCTGGAAAACATTAACAAATCTGTTTAAAGTCCTCTGCTCTTCCTTGTCGGGTTGTAACAAGGAAACTTGAGAGCATGGCACATATTGAGTCAGGTAAAACCAAGACAACTTAGATAAGAGCTTATCTACAGATAGACCTCCAGGGAAAGTGGCAAAAAAACACACACACACTATGCTCACAAGAGAGAGAGGAGGGCTTTTATGGACTGCGAAACCAAAAATGGGGCCAGTGATAGTTTCACATACTCATATCTGTAAGTCAGCACCTCATTGCAGATGTAGTAGAGATGCCAACACACGTGTCGTTCATTTTATATGCCCCAGCAATAAAGTTACCACACCTCATCTTGTGTTTGAGATTAAGGTGATGTCCAGCAAGCTATCTCCCCATTTAAAATAACAATAATTTAAAAAAAGGTAGTTCACACTATGGCTGAGTACCATATGTCCCAGCGTGCTAGGTCATGTTTAATAGTCGGCCTTGTGGACACGACTGAGCCACGACACGTAATGGCAGCAGCTGCTGCTGCTGCTAGAAAAAAAAGGTAATAAAAGAAAAAGCAGAACTGACACAGCTTTACTGACTCAGCTCCTCAATCACACGTTATCAAATGAACCGTTAACAGAGACGTTACAGGCACATGTGTCGATGTTTAAGCTCGTTTCACCAACATGACCAGCAGAAATATGGGAAATTCACTAGTGTAGGCCCAATAGTGGCCTGACCATGGCTACAATTAGATACTATAATAGTTAAATCCAGACAGGAGAAGGTTGTCGCCTCACTATGAATGGAGTAGCTAACGTAAAGATACCAACGTTAGCCGTTAGGATACCAACGTTAGCCGGTCAATCCAATTATAAAGTGTTCAAGCGAGAAAACTGACCGGATAAAACGCCAACAAGAAGAAGACACAAGTTTGTTTCTCTTTCACACTCAAGCCCAAGTCTTGGGAGGCGTGGACATCTGCCCTCAACTGGGCCTCGTCTGGCTGCTGACCCAGCCTCCCTCTCTCCTGAAATCTCTGACCCGGTCTGCTGCTTCGTTCTTCCGTTGAAGTCCTGAGGGCCGTTCCCAGGCCTGGGTAAAGAGCTTAGCTTGTGCTAAAGACCGAAGCAAGCGAGGTTTTTTTTTTCTTCTTTTGAGGACAAGAAATAAACACAAATAACGCCGAACACGACATACCTGTAGCTTCAGTTTCCTGTTCCCTTAAGAAATGTTGAAATGGCGTTGTTGTGCGTTGACTCTGGCAGACTCTTGACTTCCCGGGGCAGCTCCAGCCTGGCTTTCTCCTGCGCTATCCGTCAGACTATCTCCTGTTTCTGGTTCGCGGGGGCGGGTCATAGGCAGGCTGCTGGCGTACGCTTGTTTTGTGAGTCGGGACATACCGTCCGGAGCTGTTATTATATAAGGAAAGACGAGAGAGAGAGAGCCCCACCTTTTCGAGACAGCCTGGCTACATAAATCTTTCCATCGACAAGAGCAAAGAGGGGAGTGGTCATTGCACTTCCCCCAAAGTCCTTTAAGACACATGAGTACAGAAAGTACCTTCATATTTCTAGTACTTACTGTCTTATATAGTGACCTAAACACACTTATATATCAGCTTATATATAACATTCATATCAGCTCAGAGATTTAACATACACTTGCTGCAATATTTCCAAAATGAACATGTTGTATTGCATGTAAAATATTGTATAAAGGAAACCAATGGATACTGGCATTCAAGTAAATCAATTTAATATCAAATAAGCAAACCTGTAAACACAATATGCCCAGTAATGATCATTAGACAACGCCCCTCCCCGCTGTAAGGCTGAGTCAGTCATTCCTCTTCTGTCTCAATGGACGCTGGCTGCCTTGCTGCCTGCAGCTCCGCCTCATACTGCTTCTTCAGGCCCTTCAGATACATCCGCAAGCTGTCGTGGTCCAGTCTGGAGTTCCTGGCAGTCTGCAGGAGGCGTGTGGCCAGGTGGTACACAGCTCTTTGCCTTTTTGTTTCTGGATCACTATGATATTTGGCCTAAAGCAATAATAAACCACACCATGGGTCTTGTCTCCAGCACATCTCTGATATAAACCAGGATTATTTATGGGACACAGCAATATTTGTGCTATCTTTCATAAGAGGCCACAGAGCAGCATTTAACTCATAAGGGATATTAGATTATTGTGCACAAAAGCTTGTTTTAGTATTGTACACAGTGTGGGGCAAAGCTAAAATGTTCTGTGAATAAAGTGCACACAGTTTGAGGCAGGACAAAAAAGGCAAAATATGATTTTTATGAACCATACCAAAAGCTGCTGGCTAACTTTGGAGGCAATTGTCTTTGCCTCTTGGATGATATTTGAAGGAAGCGTGGTCATTTCTGCTGCTCTCAGACCTTAAAAAGTCAAACAAAGACAGTTGTAACTACTTTCATGACCAATTACATGTGTGATTGCACTGATTCTTTACCATAGTGTCTTTCTTCAGTGCATCCTCGATTCAGCAGGTATGTATACACCACACTCTCAGCACCGGCATCACCACTGCGTGTGTGCTGAACCTCCATGTGCTGGTTCTCCACGTTGGGATAAAGAGTCTCCAGCTGGCACAGCTCAAGATAGTGTGTAGCAAACAAGGTGAACGCCTACAAACAGCAGGGAAACAGGGCACACCTTAAAGATTAAAATACTGGAAAACATGTACTGTACCTTCTTTCCTTTATTATTTTACTGTTGACCTAAAAGGTGTACCGTGGCAGACGTTAAAAGTGAAATGATAACATAAAGCACAGGAATCTGATTAATCTGGTTTTCATTCTATCGAAAGGAGTGGCAGCTTGATTTGAGCATACTCTACCTTGAGGCTAAGGAGGAACTCACAAATGGAGTGACAAATGCCGATGCCTTCCTCGGCACTGGTACCACGCCCCAGCTCATCTATGATGATCAGGGACCTCTCACTTACATTGTGGATTATATAAGACATCTTTGGAGAGAAAACATGCAGTCAATGATAATTTAATGATTATTTTATCCTCATAAAGGTCGTTACAGAATGTGAGCAGCTCTAACGTACATACCTCCTTCATTTCTAACATGAAGGTGGAAGAGTTAGTTTCAAAATCATCATCCACACCTATTCTGGTGAAAATCTGATCAGCGACACGAACAGATGCGTACTCAGCAGGGACAAAAGAGCCTGGAATAATAATGCAAGGGCTCAAAAAGAGTCAAATCAAAACATAGCACCACACAATCCAATCTCATGCGAGGCTAAAAGGTTATGCTGCTGACCTATCTGAGCCATGATCTGACACAGTGCCACCTGTTTGAGGTAGGTGGATTTGCCGCTCATGTTGGGTCCAGTGATGATGACGAAGTTGCTGCCCTCAGAGATGTAGCTATTGTTTGATACGGGCTGCTGTCGGGCCATTCGCTCCAGAATGGGGTGACGGCCCTGCTTGATGGCCAGTGTGTCTGTGAACTCAGGCCGCACTGGCAGACACAGCAGAGAGAAGCAACGATCAAAAATACCTTAATTTGTTGGCATTTTGTTATTATAATAACTTTCTTTCATGTATCACTGTGGGATGATGCATTCAAATACAACTACATTGAATGGTAGTATTTGCTGCAAATCTTTATGACTAGTGAACTGTGACTCAGCAAACACAAGTGTGTATGTTTCATATCAAAAATACAGGTGCTCGTTGGTTAACTGAGAGGTGTGTGGAGTGGTTACAGCCAGCTAGCTCCTCTGCCGTGGAGATTTGTCTCAGCAAATACAGAACGCCAGTGCACTCTTATGTAACATGGGTAATCTGAGTACAGGCTGGCTGGGATAGAAGGGGGCAGGCACTCAGCACATGTCTATGAAGATACACTTTCAGACAGCTGAGGGCCCGCGCTCACCACCCATGTGGCTGACCAGGCTGGTGTTGCCTACAGCCCACGCAAAAAAAAGAAGTGAGGAAACTGGATCTGTCAGCTCAGTGGAGCTGTTTCTGACCGTCACGTGTGATGTTGGCTCGGTGAGGCCTTATGTGTATATAGCACTCCCTTGGACAACATCAGACTTTTTCCAGGTTAATTTGATTGTTTGGTTGATATGAGATTAGAAATCAAGATTTAAAAAAACTGGAAAGCATGCACTGTTGACCTAAGAGGTGTATCATAACAGACAATAACACATAAAATTATTAATGTAAAACACAGGAAGCTCACCGTAGTCAGAGATGGTGCATGCATTGGCCAGTGACAGTAACATGTCCAGCATGGATACAGCATCAGAGAGCTTGTAAAGGCAGTGAATGTGCTCGTGGATAGTGCTCAGGAGTTGACATATCACCCTGTAATGAGACAGGTTAGATGCTACAGGGGAAAAGCACTGGAGGTTAGCAATAGATAAGAAACAGCACACTCTAGTGGACACAAAGCAGTACAAAACAAATTGATCTAAATCAGCTCGTAACGTGATGGAAACCTGCTTAGATAGACATATACACAAACTAGCACAGTTTCCCTTTTAACAAGTGAGTTGGCTAATTGGTTATTAAAGTCTTTGTCAGCTAACAAATCATTTTTGTGTCCTTTTATCTATGTATTAAGTTATTACAGTAAAATAATCACATATCTGCCATCAAAATAAATATTAAGATAAGCTTTGGATTTAGGCACACTTCTACATAATCATATTCATCTGTGAAATGAAAAGAACTCCAGAGAAACAATTAAAGACGGATTAAATCAACTAACTACTCGAATAAATCCCATGATTACTCAGCAAAAAAAAAATCTTTAGTCGAGGACAGCCTTTGTCCAAAGCCGTCTTTCTTTCGGTGTTCAGTGCAGTGTAAATAAGTGCATACAGTACATTACTGTGCATGTTTGTAAGTCACAGGACTGCGATCTCCTCACACATAGGACATGTGAAAGATCTCCCTCAGGGCCTCGTCACAGCGGTCATTCATTTTCATCAGATCCGCAGTAGTAAAGCTATAGTTGTTCTTGTGCTTGGTTGCCTGAGGTGACAGACGTTGAAACAGCACCTTAATGTTCATTCTCTGTTCTTAATTAATAGTCTGTTAGATCTGTGATCTCTGCCTTTACTTGGACTATACCTTAATAAACTGTGAGGGGAGTTTCCCTTCAGCCAAGACCACTCCTTCAAGCTTCATCTGGATGAAGAAACCTCGAGCTGTACTGAAACTGGTACGCAATGGCAAACCATATTTCTCGCCCATCTGGTTTACCAGCCCTGTGCAACACAATTAGCTTTGTGGTATAAATACTCAAACTTGTGAACCGAAGATATGAACTAATCAGCCAGAACAACCACCTGCAATGTCGTCCACTATCTCAGTGTAAGCTCTGCGTGCAATGTCGAGGAACTCGTTGATGTTGGGGCGGACAGCATAACACTTCTGGGTGCGCATGTTGAGGCTCCCCTTCAGGTAGGTCGTGTCATCGTTCATCACTGTCTTGATCTGCTCTAGGATCAAATCAAACCTGAGGTGGACACAGACACATATACAGTGAAAGAAGTCTGTAGACAGAACACGACAGCAGATTTATATGTGACACAGACACAAAGGTTTACCTGTTGTCTTCCAGTGAGGTGCTGTAAGCTTTCAGCAGAGCTGTGTTGCAGTTCTTCAACACCACCTGTTCATAAAGTGCAATGCTTAGAGGATTTACTACTTAATAATAACTAATTCCATGTACGTAAACAGACACAGACCCTTAACCGTGGCACAAGATCCAATGTGTGTTTCAGCTGAATGACGTGTGTAATTTTTGCTTCAGCAACCTGAACCTGTGGAAATAAAATAACAGTATTTAAAAAAGTGCACAAAAAGAAAAAGACAGAACAATATTTCACATTCCTGGCATTTAGTTATCGAAGATGACACACACATGAATTTTCTTCACAACAAGAGATTCCATTGCAATGAAATCTTTGAAAACAATCCCAGGTAATGATGAATTGTACGTACTGTTTCCTGCTTTGGGATTTGGACAAGAACAGAGAGCAGCTGGTCAGTGTCAAGGAAATGACCTATGGCTAAAGAGTGCAAAAAAGAAATCAAAGAAAACAGATATCCAAACACTTTGTCATGCTTTCATCTTCAGTTTGCAAAAAAACGTGTGATTCAAATATTTTGTGCTTGTTCCTAACCATTCTTCAGGCCAAAGAAGAGCTCCTCATCCTGCAGCAGCTCTTGTATGGTGTCCAAGCGTATGTTGATGGTGTCCACATCAACCAGAGGCTCCAGGATATTGGAGCGCAACCTTCTAGCACCACCAGGTGTTTTAGTGTGGTTAAGTACCCCTAGCAGACTATGTTCACTTCTACAAGTAAAGACAGACAGACTGAAGATTTATTCAAATGCTACAGCATACAGAGACAATGCTGTCATCTTCTGGCCCTCTTACCTGTGGTCTCTATTGTTGACCACCAACTCCAAGTTAGAGGCAGATGCTGAGTCAATCATTGCCGTCTGTTCGCTCCCTTTAAAGCTCACTTTGAGAGACTTGGCAGCGTAGACAGAGTTCTGGATGAACTCTAAGTACTTCAGCAAAGCGGCAGCTGCTGCCAGGCAATAATACCTGAACAAATCATAACATTTGGTAACAATATAAAAATATGTCGTTATAGTATTTCAATCTATTTCGATATATTATTGCACCCAGTGGCATACTTAGCCTGTACTTCCATGAGGACAGTGCCAAACTCTGGAGCACACAGCTGCTGAATGTATTCCAGCCCTTTCCTCTCATTGAAATACTTCCTTTGGATAGCAGTGAAAGCTACCCTCTGACAAAAAAAGTGAACAGTTATAATAACAACATATCAATAGGTGGGACGCAGCATACAGTTCACAGTAGTGCTAACCAATAGTGAGTAAGTGAGTGATTGAGTGCTTTAAAAGTGGATATTCGTTTGCATGAATTGTGCATTTTACTCATGAAATCTATTCAGCACTGGTACCGGGAAGTTCTCTGAGATGAGGTTGAACAATTTTGTCCCTTTCCCCCTCTCGCTGGCTGTGTCTGGCATCAGTATTTCGAGTGGCACCAAGATGTGAATCTTGGTTATGATCTTCAAAAGAGCAATATATGACTAAGACAGAAGTTTCCTTTATTTTAGAGTGAAGCTATATGACTAACAGTTATTCAAGCATGTAGTTTGTAGATTTATACATAGGTTACCTTGGTATATGTTCCAGTGTCCGCAAACTGAGAGAGTACAAGCTCTGGATATTTCAAGTTGAGACTGGCCATGCCAATCTCTCCCCTGGCCAAACCTCGCCCTTCAACCACTGCCACAATCACCGAGGCACCAGAGGTCGTCGTCGTAGAGGAGCAACTTGTTGCTGCAAAAACAGGCATATAAGTATCAGAAACACAACTTCTACCATGGTGGGATCCACTACAACATCTAGGACCAGTAGGAGTTACCTACGGAAGCCCTAAAAGGCCATACATACATACATACATTTTATTCCACCCGTTTTCCCGTGATAACGAGATAATTTCCTCCGTTTTCTCGTGATAACGAGATAATTCATTCGAGATCTAGAGAAAACAAAACAATAGTCTAGTGCATTAAATCAAGTGCGCCCATATTACAGAATGTATGGCAAATGCATGTAGTCCATGATACAGAGCGAGCAAACCTATTACGCCACTGTAAAATCCCTTTTATCCATAATTGATCTCAGGACCATCCTGACTGTTGACTCACTCAGTATCAAGCATATCATTTTGGAAGCAATTCATCTTCAAAGTTCATTATTTGAATTGAAAAGGGCATCACTGTACAATATTTATTCTACTGTAAAATGTTTTGTACTGTAAAATCCATAATTTCTGAAGAAATTATGGATGAAAGGGATTTTACAGTGGCGTAACAGGTTTGCTCGCTCTGTATCATGGACTACATGCATTTGCCATACATTCTGTAATATGGGCTCACTTGATTTAATACACTAGACTATCGTTTTGTTTTCTCGAGATCTCGAATTAATTATCTCGTTATCACGGGAAAATGGGTGGAATAAAATGTATGTATGTATGTATGTATGTATGTATGTATGGCCTTTTAGGGCTTCCGTAGGTACCAGAGTGATCAGTCAGTGGTGTCCGTGCAGTCCTCCTGACTGTCGGGGTTCCTCCATGGCTGCGGTGGGAGGAACTGTCCGAGGTAGAGGTCAGCAGGCATGAACTTGTCCTCTCTAACCTGAGGCTGTGATGGAAGGGACCTGTGTCGTGACAGAATATGAGCAGAGGTGTGTCATGTTTTTGCTGCTGTGCCCTCCACTATTAAAACACATTCACAGATTTGATGAATTAATATGAAGTTATGCCATTATTACTTCACTCCTGCTGGATAAGGTCAAACTAGTGTTTTCTTACTACTCTGACTTGATTACCTGAGGCCATCCGGGGCAGTGATGGACTATGGCTGGAGCCGGAGGAAACTGATGCGGGACCATAGGAGCTCATTTCATTTGGTCCGCTCCGGTCCATTGGAGACACGGAGGTGTCACCGCCGGTTGTCACCTCCTCTGTGCTGCTGTGAAACATTTCAAAGCCTCACAGAGACCGGCTTTTAGACCTGTGTTGGCAAATGTACTGGTGTTAGCACATGTGAGCTAGCCTAGCTGCTAACGACCGCCACACCGAACGTGCACCGTCCAAATTTGCGCGCGCGATCGTGCCAGATCAGCAGCTAGTGTCTGCGCATGTCAGAGACACTGACCTTATTATTGTATTTAGATTATAAGTGGTAGTTTTTATAGTCGTTATTAATAAAATAATTGTCATTCCTAGTAAAAAATAAGAGCTGCGTGTATTATGTATGTATACACTAGGTTACACGGTTCACTGTGCTTCAGGAGATCTAACACAATAATGTACATAATAACCTTATACACTTTATGAAAACCCACCAAAAAGTCAGCCTTGTTTAGTTCGTGGGAATATTTTTATTTTATTTTACCGGTTCTAACTGAAATTTTAAAGCAGTTGTAAATTAATTTGTAAATAAAAATGTGTATTCCACTTCATATCATGTAAAAAACAAACAAACAAAAACAGAGACTATGACTAGTGAAGTGAAAGGCAGTCTTAAGTGTAAATAAACATGTTTTTTAAAAGAAAAACTCTTGAATAAGGAAGACTGGATTCAAAGTATCAAAGTTTAAGTTGAATTTATTATTCTTGTACAAGAAGGAGCATTTAACAGTGCAACACGCAAAAAGGGTTACAGAGAAAAGGCTCCTTGAGGAGCTCTATCAGTAGGTTCTTATACTTTTTTTTTTTTAAATGGGCTGTCTCGGACACCTCCCACTGATACAGTTAATATCATAACGTCCTTTTTTGGTTTTCTGCTCAGTAATGAGCATTATGTTTCATATCCAAATGATACTTTCCTAACCTGTCTCTTTTGTACTTGTACTATTTTTATAATTATCTCTCAATGCCAGCCTCAGTAAACACAGGGCAAATAAGGGAAGTGGACGAGACATGCAAAAAAAAAAACAGGACACACACACACTCTCTATATGAGTTAAACATCTGCACCCCAGTATAATCCTAATTTGTATAACAAAAGGCCTATAGGATAATTAGAAATGCTGTTTAACAGTGTACACAATGAAATGTATTGTGTATTGTGAGTATTAATCTATTTGGATGATTGATTTGTGTATGAATTGATAATAAATGCATAAATAAATTATTATCTTTAACAGTTACATGACACGTTATTTATTCATATATTATTCAGTCAAATAACAACTGACCAAAGGCCTAATCAATACTGAATGAATTCTGAGTAAGACAACTGATATACTAATTTGTGATTGTTTGGATTTGTTAACAAGTTGTAGTTGCCAGTAGACAATAATGTCTGAAAATAGGCATTTTAAGAATGAGCAAAAGGTTATAAAGGCATGAGTCAGCTCATTACTAGCTTTGCTCCTTTATTTGCATCTGTCGAGGGGAAAGCAGACATTTAACCCAGAGGTTGTTTAGCAAAGCACAAACATGAAAATGTACTATCCTGATCAGTAATATAAAGAGAAATTCTTATTCTCAAGATATCACAATTGTAACCTGTGACAGACTTGAGGTCATTTTATTCTGAAAATATTTGTGAGTATGTACTGTAAGGGCCTTGTGATGGAGGCCTGTTCACTTGACAAACTATCACTTTATATCTAAAACTGTATAGCTGAAGACCTACCATGAGTTCTATTCGAATAATTATAACTACAAACAGCATTTTGGGGAATTAATGTTTGCATTCCTAATAGTACGCGACGTGTACTTCTTTTATTTTGAAAAATAAATCTGACCGGAAATCCCGTTCTCTTTCCTGTCGCGGCCAACATGGCGGCTGCCGCGGGTGATAGTGATTATTTCGTGAGAGAAATTGAAAAAAACGACGGCTGCGCTTTAAAAGTGAAGCAGTGCTACTTAGGAGATGTCGGGTGTGTTGTTTGGGATGCGGCCATAGTTCTGGCTAAATATTTAGAGACGAAACAATTCCACGATCCGTCCTGTGGCGTGGACGTGTGGGCTGGCAGCAGAGTGCTGGAGCTGGGAGCTGGGACAGGAGTTGTTGGTCTGATGGCAGCAACACTGGGGTGAGATGATGCGTATCACCAAAGTGTGCCAGTTATTGATTATAATTATTTTTTAGTTATTTTTATTGATTAAAACAAATCACACATATATATTTATTTATAAAGAGGGCCAGAATTGACAGTGTGAACATGCCCAGGGACCAATTATAAAGTTACATACGAATTTATGTCCTGATCACTCCATGTTATTTCTATCTCTGGTACTTATTTACTGTACAGGTCTCAAATACTTTTACTGAAACTGTTCTTAAATTATGCTTTTTACCCTATAGGTCTTTGTTTTTCTTCTTATTTGTTTCGTTGTTGTAGTTTTATGCTTTTTTATTTTTCTTCTAATCTCTATTTTTTATGCAACTGCACTTTTACCTTAAGAACTGTTAGTTGTATAGTCTATTTCTGTTTTTACTCTGCTCTGTGAAGCACTTTGGGCTACAATTCTGTATGAAAGGTGCTATAGAAATAAATAAAGTTGAAGTTCAAATGCTCTGTAACAATTTTTAATTTTCGTTGTCACAATTATAATTTTTTTTAAATGGCAATGTAACCAAATCTAAACCAATCAGGGGTAAACAAATCTTCAAAAAATCAATTCTGCCTTTCTTTCACATCTAAAGTCGGATAACAAAGAATAAATTGCCTGGAGTACGTTAAACTTGCATGAAGTTGATAGAAATCTTCACCTCATGTTAATTTTAAACATGACTTATTATGAGTAATGCAAAGTCTGTTAACATTTAAGTTTAAAACATGTCACTCTTGCTCTTTTCTTTCACAAGATTATTCAGAAAGTAATATTTTGTATCACAGTAGCCTCAAACTAGTCCACTTACATAACTAGTCAACCAAAAAAGCTAAATCTGCCAGCCATACAGTATCTGACAATCCTAGGAGGCCATAAATAATATATTATAAAAACAAGACTGCGGGCCACATGAAATCTAACCGCAGGCTGCAATTGGCCCCTGGGCTGGACTTTAAACATGCCTGATATATAGGAACCCAAGCAATAGTTTTCATTATTGTGTATTCATTTCTATAGTGCTCAAGTTACTGTGACAGACCTGGAGGATTTGCAAACCCTACTGAAGGTGAACATCCAGGAAAACCAGGCACTTATCAGCAGTGGATCCATTACTGCCAAGGTACTGAAATGGTTTGTACTTGTATTTCTATTTTATATACACTCTTGGATTTGATTTAAGGCATCCAAGCTGGATGCTCAAATTCAAAGTTTGATTTGTACTTTCTTTAAAGGGGTGAAGATGTGTCTGAGTTCAAGCAACCCCCACATTATGTCCTCATGGCAGATTGCATCTATTATGAGCAGGTAAGTTACTATAGTTTTCTTCCTAGACCTTTCAATCTAAACATGAGCCCTTATATTGCAAATCACCATCATAGCAAATATATCATTGTGTTTCTCTTTGTGACTTATCATTTCTTTCCACACAGTCTATTGTTCCACTAGTTGAGAGTTTGAAGCTGCTCTCTGGACCAGACACATGCATTATTTGCTGCTATGAGCAACGCACCGAGGGCGTCAACCCAAAAGTGGAAAAGCAGTTTTTTGAGGTGAGAACCCATTTGTGTGTTCACCCGAATACTAATGAATTCATATTAGAAAGTTTATTTGGCATCACCTCTCAGTGAGTCATTGTGTCGTGTCCTTTTATGCTGTCTTTCAGTTGCTGCAACAGAACTTCAGCTGTGAGGAGATCCCATTAGACATGCAAGATCCAGAGTTTAGTAGTCCAGACATCCACATCCTGCACATCCGGAAAAAAGTCTGAGTTTGTGTAATCAGTAAATACCACAGGAGAATCAGATAGTGAAGTGGAAAATCAGTTGTATGTTAACTTCTGCACTTTTTAAAAAACATTTTTTAAGAAAAATATTTTCTGATGTATTACTAAACACTGTTGTGATGTCTGCTTAGAGTAAAAGTAAATTAAAGAGCGAACCCATTGTGAATTGTTTTTTGTCATACACTTTGTTTCATTGTCTCTGTAATTTTAGGACTGTGAAGGTAGATGGCAGACGAGTGCAAGCGCTGGCATGACAGCCTGTGCTTTATCTTTAATATATCAAGCTCAAACAGATCACACACAGATACGAGGGATGGTCTGAATCAGGGCGTTTATTTGGATGTTCGTAATAAATGATTAGCCTTGCAAATGTTTGTGAATTCCTTGTCTTTTTTTATGCAAAACCCACTAGAAGTCCAGAGTTCACAGCTCGTAATCTGCAAGAACCTACAAACATAAGAATTATTTGATATTGCTGATGAACACTTTCCTTTTTTCTCCAGTGCATTATGAAACATACAGTATAATGAATTATTACATCAGGATAATGCGGCTGAGTCACATCTTATATTAAAATTGTTGAGCACATTTATCTGCTGAGACCTTCATACAGAAATGAGCACCTAATGCTTACCATGAGTTGCTGTTGAAGTGGTTTTCACTGTAATTTAGATTAGGATTTCCTCTAATTTGTGAATGAGGTATGTAAATTCAGCCATTGCCCATTTAGAGCACTAGGGGGCAACAGCTGTTTAAAATCCCCCACAGAAAAAAACAAGTTTTGGACTATGTGTAAATGTGTAGGACCTGGTCAGATTATTAATCTGAAGCTGTTTCTCCCAGAACTAAATATTAACTTAAATTGGTGAGCCAGTGTTGTTAATACATTATTAGAACTTGCCGCATTTAGAGATGTGGGGAAAATAAATCAGGACTATAATTCTAAATCCATGTTTATCTTTATGTAGCTTCCTTAGTTTTTAAAACGGACGCCAACATAGGCCAGCTCTCCCGAAAGGCTTTGCCCTCCATGCGAGGGGAATTCCACTACAAGCCCCAGATTAGCTGGAAGATTACGACTCCTTTTCAAGCATAAACCATGAAGTACGCCCCATACTCCCACAGGCATGCAGGGGCCCCTCACAGCCTTTCATGCTGCTCTCTGTTTACACAGTGGAGCTGTAGTGTAATGAGCAGGATGGCCTCCAACACTCAAACCAAATAAAAAAGTTAATGCTGAAGTTGACACGGTGGGGTTCGTGCTAAAGGTGCCATTAAATAATCAAATCACTTTATAGTCAAATACAGTTATCCAGGTTTGATTGTGCATTGAGATGCCCCTCATGCTCATCATTGTGTTTGTCTGTTGGGATCCAGGAGCACAAAGCCAACCTGCTCGCCTGAAATCTGCTGATACTGTAAGGCAGAGACATCTGTGACACATGGAGCAGTGGCTCAGGCCAATGAATATTCCTGAATTAAATCTTTAAAGACAGTTTTTGTTTAAACGAACAAGTATCTCTTCATACTCCAGGTTTCGGATAATGCTTTAACTTTGTACATATTTGAATACATTATCAGCTGTTTGCTCCTCTGAAAATATACACTCATGAAGGAACAATCCTTCCTGTTCCTAACAACAGATTCAGTGCCGATTGTGAAATGTTTGAAATGTGTACATGACTGAGAAAGATGGAGGTGTGGTTAGGATGAATCATAGTTTAACAATCTGACCCCTGAGTCCCTGTAGTCGATCATAAGGCCTAGCACAACAGCAGAGTGAGATTAATTTCCTCTTTTTTTTAATGTATTTCTTTACAGATACTATAAATTACTACAGCGGATAGATAATCACTCCCTGTGGCCCTCCTTTGCCCTCACACTTAAGCTTGGGGCAGCTGAACTGCTACAATCAGAATCAGCCTACTATTGAAGTCTCTTTTGGCTTTGACCAGAATATGTTCAGCTAATTAATTTGGCTCACAGCTTGTATTAAGTCCACGTCCCCCCAGTGTGGCGGGGACAGGACCCAGAGGAGATTAGAAGGGTAGGGGTGAGCTCCACTATTCTGCGTCAACATTTCACCCCTATGTCCATGCATAGCACTCTCAATCAAATCATATAGAACCTATTTCCACTCTCTCTGGCATTATCTCCTCCTTAAATGTTAACTAAAAATAATCAAAATAATGTAGTTATAGTCTTCTTGTGGTTGGCTAATTAGGCTAGTACTACAGGGGAATACAGGGAGGCTCGCACTAAATGAGGACAGCGCACAGTGAAGCAGTGGTGTCTCTAATCTGTTATCGTGTACACGTTTACACGTTGATTCTGGTGACAAACATTCATTACTGAACATGTGGCGTACTATATGCTGCATGCACCAAGACAGAATGGGGGCATTTTCTGCCAACAGATGGTGCTATTAGTAGAAATAACTTACCTGTGTGGAAAACCTGCAGTAAGGACAGCACAGTCCTGATAAATAAGCTGAATAGGCCACACTGCTTTAACACTGTCAGCTTATTAATTGTGGCATGATGATGAAATACTTTGTGGCTCTTTTGTCTTTTTTAGCTTTACTGTTATTTTTGAGATTTGTGTACAATTCAACCCCAGGCCAGTCTGCACTTTGTATACATCAAACAGCTGCATGTACCCCGTAATCTACATGCATCTTCTCTGGGTTGTTTCAAAACAAGAAAACATGAGGGTGCAGCACAGCGCCCCTCTAAACCAGATGGGCGGAGGAGAGTCTGACTCCATGCAGCCCGTGTGGTGCGCTCCACTCTGCTGCATCACAGCCAAGTGACACAGAAGATCCTTTGTGTCACCATTATCACGCTGCCTGGAGCCAAGGGACACTGTTCCAGAAAGGAAGACTCATTTTCTCACTAACTATTAGGGAGTGGCTTTAAGAATAGACATCAAACTGGGCTGATTAAAAATAGAAGAAGGCTGCATAAATGTGTGACATCTCTGATCCTGCAAATGTGCCCCACGTCCATCACCACCAGCCCTTACTCACACACATACACTTGTCTCTTTCACATGACAAACTGAGTCTACTGAACTTTATGTCTCACAACAGGCCGAAGCTCCGTTCCAAAACAGAGCATGTGATTCCCATCTCTCATAGTGAGGTGCAACAACTCTAATCATTTGTGGCACTCTTATTCAGTGGATTTAAAAGCAAGAGGCGGTACATTGCCGGCGACAAGACAACCAGCTTATAGAAACACAATGCTGACTCCACCTCCCTTATCCCCAACACCACCACCCCCTCCTGCAGGGGAACAGGAGGTGGGCGGGGGTGCTGTTAAGACAGCTGTGCTGCAGTTGAGAGGGGATACAAATCCAGTACTGTGAGAATATTGTGCACACTTGCCCCCTTCTTCCATTGCTATTAATAAATTAATATTAGCATGGTGAGAATTTGTAGCAATGACATTTGACAAACAGCACCAACGTGTATAACTCTCATTAGTGTTTGTAGGCAGAGTTAGGTCTTAAAATGTTACAATAGACTTTGTGTATAATATTGGTGATATACATCATGTAGGTTCAGTGTGTCAGCCAACGAGTGATTGACTCCAGTGTGGTATCAGTAAAAATGTATTAGTGTATTGATCCCTTGCTTGAAATACCACAGTTTTTGTGGAGACATGGCTGCCTGTGACTGCTGTCCCTACAGCGTTCTAATGCAATGATGTATTTGTCATCATTAGGATGTGTGGCGGCCCAGCACCCAGGGGAGAATTGCAGAAGGACAGGATCAGCATGTGTGTGTGTGTGTGTGTGTGTGTGTGTAACATTTCCCTGAGTCATTACCTCAGTACTCTGATTCTGGACTGTGTGTGTTTGTGTGTATGAACAGTAGTGCGTGACTTGCCAAAGATCTGAGATTTCCTCTCAAGCCCCAAACTGTTGTCTAATCCAGACGCACTGTCACTCGAAACACTGACTCCTCTGTAATTACAGCGATCTTGTCAGAGATACAGATGTAGTCAGTCACGGAGTGTGACAGTGGTGGTGGCAAGCTGCTGAAGGAAGCCTTTGAGGTTGCTTTGCATGGATCTACATCATTCTGTCAGTCGGCGTGTGTGGAGGCTGTGAATGGATGTGGCTGGTGGATACTGATGCTGGGTGAATGACTCCTGTCTATGTTACTGTACATTTAAAGCGTTTCTCTGAGTGTTCAGGAGGTTATGTAAAGCCAAATTACAGATACCACATAGCAGAGGTCAGTGCTCTGTGTACTGTATAAATAACCTACAGGTCAACCTCAGACACAGCTATTTTATTTTGCTTCAGAAACAGATGCTCTCAGATTTCTGTTCCTTGCAGGCAGGAGACTGCAGCACCATCTATAATGCCTGCCCCCTCCTTCTCCTTTACTGTAACATTGCTTACATCTGAAGACAAGATGTAACACTCAGCTATGGCTATGATCCTCTTTACACTCTGTGTTACAGCTGAAAAAACACAAGTCCAGGGACAAACTGGTCCACACTCTCACACAGCTGCGTTAAACATCCTGCGATTCTCAAGAGGAACCATGTGGACAAATTTCAGGTTTTCACATAATGGAATATAAATAGAAGCCCTGAGGCTTAGAAAATATAATGGGACTTAGATTGGATGGCTTTTAAAGTGGAAAAGCAAACATGATTATAGGCCAGTGAAACTGTACCAACATAACTGTATGTTTAGTGGCTTAAATGATGTAGTTCATGCTTATAAGAGCGCTTGATCTGTCCATTAAAACACAAATTGGTTATGTCATGTGGACTTCCAACACTTCATAACACACTTCTAGTTCTCTGAATTTGTAATTCCACCACAGCAAGTAACCTTCAGTTGCAGATATGAATGGAATGTTTTGGACCAATGCCCAGAGTGCACCTTGGACCTTAACAGCCACACATTTTCAACCTTATTTAGCTGTCCTGTACCACAGCATAACCCCTATTAAAACCGTAAACTAAAAAAAAGAAAAAAAAGAAAACACGTGCATTTTAACACCTGCTGTCAAAACATAACACCAACAACATAGACGAGCGTGAATGTAAATGCGACCATGCATTTAGCATGGCATTCGAGAATGTTAACCTCAGCAGGAAACCTGAAACAACTTTCAGCCACTTCCGGATCTGTTTTCTGAGCTCTGCATGAGATCATTATTCAAGAGCTCATTCGAGGAGGCTGCCAAAGGTGCAGAGGACACATAACTAGAGGACAGAGAGAAGTTTCATAACCAAAGGCGGTTGTTTTACTGTCCTTGGGGAAAAGCAGCCACTGATTTGAGCTGTGTGAACTATGGCTTAGAGTAGGTGTTCCCTCCTACCATTTGGCAGATAAATAAACCGCTTTAATAACGGTGTTCGCCCATGTGCACGAGAATATCTTTGTCTGCATGCAACACAAATCCTACAGTGATTATCCAGTCGGGTGTGGCTGTTGAACTGTGGGCTAGCCAGAGATGACTATATTCACAGCCCACGATCAGAAACAAGTATCATGTTAGTGCTACCTGCGCAAATGTTACCCTGCAGCTGGCGTTAAGAGGAAGTGAAGACAAGTGAGGAAGACAAACCACACCCCTGAAAGCCACAAACATATTTCAAGCTATAGGCGAGTCAGGAGTGCAGCTGTAATACCACTCACCACAGTTATTCCTGAGCTGTTTCAAATCTTTGTCGGGCTGACTGATGAAGAGCGAGCTGTTAGCCAGACAAAGGGGGAAAAAGGTGCAGGTTTCAATATCGCAGAACTTTGCTCTCTTTCGATTTCTTCCCTCTCTTTCCATCTAGGATAGAGGAACCGAACTAGCAACTTGCAGCACACTCGACCACCTATGTGATACCAAAAAACGCCAGGCCATCCCATCAGGCTGTTGTCAAAGGAACGGCCCCAACAAACAGGAGCTCTGGCTGCCTTAGACAAATCTGTCAGACACATTCTTGTGCAAGCGAGTGGAAGTATTTAAGTCATTCCCCTTGAGTTATGACACCGGTGAATTATGAACCAAGATCTCAATATCAAGAGGCGCTATAAGAACCTGTTGCTGTGCTGCACTGAGGACAACCATGTTCTACCCGCACCTTTTTGTGAAATCCAACCAGTCCACACTTCATAAGCAAGAAGAATGAGACCTATTACACAAAGCACATACTAATGAGCTTTCTTCTATGACCTGAAAGCCGTTCCTAACCTTTCTTCTCAGGAAGTGCAAGGAATTCCAGCCAAGCACAGAGGGAGTTGACAGGAGGGCCAGGAGGTCTCATCTTTACAGAGGAGGAGGTCATAAAACCTTGCTTACAGTCTCTGTCCTTGCCCCAGGGGCCCCAGTGTTACCAATAAAGCTGTGAGGATCATATGGTTGTAATGAAGTGGTGGGAACCAAAGTGGCCATTACAGCCCAATTAAACTGCCATCAGGGTCTAATGGAGGCCTTTGACCAAGACCTTACTGAAAACAAAGTATTTACAAATACCCTCAGAAGCCTGAATACTCTTGACTTGCAGTGTAGCTGACAATTATTTTAATTATTGATCCTTTTTCAAATGGAGAGTTTTAAAATCACACCTGCAGGAGGTGTGTGGGTTGTGTGAAACATCTTCTGCAGCAGTAGAGTCATATCTGTCTGTGTCACCTGACCTGTCTGACGGAAACCTCTGTGGTGCTAAAGCAAACATCCTGAGGCCTCTACAGCAACTTGCTAAGCACCAGATTTTCCACACAGCGAATGCCACCATGATTATACAGCCAAACGTCTGTGGATGCAGACAAATGTACACCCAAGGATACAGTGTCTGCTTGTCAGTAAATGTAAAGTAACTTGTATGCTCCAGAGATAGAGGGCGCATCCTATTCTTGTAAATGCATAAAAAGAAAAATGCTAACTGAGCAGCTTACATAGTGCCTGTTTTTATGTGGATGTGTAAAACACTGGCAAAGACACAGTGCCCTTCAGTGTGCCGAGTGGAAAAATCCTTCAAAATCTGCGGAATAATACTAAGTAATCTTTTGTAGCCCCAAACACAGTAGTCAGACCATTTGTCAGCATCAATCCTGTCTTTGTCAGGAATGAAAACACTCTTGTTAATCGGCTTTAATGGAAACTAAAACATTCCTCCGCAGTGGTGTCTTTTAACTGACAAATTTAATTCAACTTTTAAGGGACTATTTTAGTAAAATACTGTGAAAATGTGCTATACTTTTACAGACTCAAGCTGAAATGACTGTTCAACAGCAGCAAGCATTAAAGAATCCTACTCTGCTAGCAGGTATTGACATTTTAACCTGTTGGAAACTCCCTACAGATTGGACAGAGATCAGACACATTATATAAATATACAGACTATGGTTGTTCTTACGCACTCATTATGCTCATAATTATGTGGAAAGAGCACAGCACATGGTTATGTGACTTCTTGCTTAGAGAAGTGCCTTAAACAGTTAATTCATATACTCTATTATTACCACAAGAGGATTTATTTTATTTGTCCTTTACACATTTAACCTCCCCAACACCGACCCATGCCTCAGACATCACTCACACTGCATTAAAAAATGACTAGAGACTAAGGACTCGCTTTTTACCAGCCAAAAACAAACTCAGGAAGTTACAGCTGACAGCTCAGCATCAACTCAACCATGGCCCATAACCAACATGAAACATTCAAAAAGAATTCACAATTCAGCTGTATATCTCCGCTGCCCCTCCGACTCTCTCATGCAAACTATCATGTGGCTCTGTTGTTGTTCCAAAATGACCAGCAGTTGGACTTCCTGTTTTGTACATTTTCCCCCATTTTACTGGCAAGGGAACTGAGGCCAGCAACTTGAGGGTAGACATAAACGCTTTATGAAGAATCTACCCCAAAGCACTAAAACCCGGGAGAAAAAAACTAAGACTTTGAAGTTTGGTCATTCTTGAAACATTCCCATAGCTTTGTTTTTTTTTTTACTGTTAACTTATTAAGCTCTGCTACTTACAAATAAAACTGTCTTTAACTTAAAATTGATCACACGTAGACCTAATCACTCAAAGTGCCTTGAAAAAAGATCCAATAAACCAGACATAACAGATTTAAAATCACTTTTTTAATAAGACATTACAATGACATTGTTCTGTACATGGTTCCCCCCAGTCAAAATAGGAGTAAGAGCTGCACCATAGGGTGTCTTCAACATTTCACCGGTAAACAGCTCCCTCTGACTGACAGATGGACTCTGATGTAGGGTAACTGTACTTGCGTACTCATGCTACAGATATAGGCTATCATATAATGTCCCAAAACTGAAACTAATCAACTGTGGTATCAGATTGAGAACTCGGAGCTGAACAACATTCCTTTGGAAAGATTTGAGTCGATTGACTAACGTGTTACCCAAAAAAAATTAAAGACGCATCCCAACAAGCATGTTTAAGAGTTACTGGAGGCCTATTTGTTGAATATTCAGCACAATTAGGTATCAAGACGCGACACAAAAGGTCAATCAGTAAACTATATAGCCCACATAAGGGGACTGGGAAGGGTAACAAAACATGTCTTAAGTCATTTTTTCCCCCTCTGATGACAACGAAATGTAGACAAAGCTGAGTTTTGAGTCAGCCACTGCGTTTTCAGTCAATACCATTATGAAGAAATACTTTCCTTTTTTTTTTTCTTTTTTTAAAATCACAGTAAGGTGTTTAAACAAGTGTCAAAGTCCTTCACATAGGCTACATAAAATTAAAGATCTCACCTTCGAAGAAGAAAAGAAAAAAGAACGGTCCAAATGCAACAGAGACTGAAGAACCTTGAAACAAGCTTTAGTCCAACAATGGAGATAAAAACTTCGGCATCATTAGAAAAAATAGAAAATAGGGAAACAGAATAGGCAGATGGTGATCTGTGTGGCTTTAACATTAGGACCAATAAATTCAATATTCATCAAGCAAGCCCCAAAATAATGAACGTGATATTGGCCTGCTACAGAGTACAAGCAAACTTTAAGCCAGCAAACCCAGTTTAACATAAATTAGTCGTGGGGTAAACGTAGTATTAAAAATAAATGGGAGATAATCAACTTTTTTTCTTAACCATACTCATTTTGAGAAGTTATTTGTTACTTGCAACGTTATTATAGTTTCGACCTAAAACAGTCATGAACTCAATCATTAAGATTTGTAATTTGAGGTTAGCCATGTCAAGCCCTCATACAGTCCATCACCTGTGGTCGCACAGGAGGGCTGAACATACCAATTCCTATCTCTGATGCGGGTCAATCCGAGCTTCTCTTGGATTTCATGCGGCTTCATGGCATCCGGAAGGTCTTGCTTATTGGCGAATATCAAGATGATGGCATCCCTCATCTCCCGGTCATTGATGATGCGGTGAAGTTCCTGCCTTGCCTCGTCGATGCGATCCCTGTCCGCGCAATCCACCACGAAAATTAACCCTTGGGTGCCTGTGTAGTAGTGTCGCCACAGAGGACGAATCTTATCTTGGCCTCCAACGTCCCAGACGTTGAACTTGACATTTTTGTAGGTGACAGTCTCCACATTGAAGCCGACTGTGGGGATTGTGGTGACAGACTGTCCGAGTTTCAGTTTGTAAAGGATTGTTGTCTTTCCAGCAGCATCAAGTCCGAGCATTAATATTCTCATCTCCTTGTTGCCAAAGATTTTCGAGAGCATTTTCCCCATTTTGAACTCTTGTGCATAAATACTTTGTTCCTAATGAGAGAAAACAAAAACAAAAACGTCTGATACTGTATTGACTCTTAAGCTTCACTTTTTTTTAAGGGCTTACTTGTGAAAACATGACTCAGTGGAGAGCAATGTCAAAAATGCACACTCATGTTAAAACCTAAGACACTGTACATGAGAGTCTTCGCGTCCTGTGAAGTGCTGGGACATTTATGTTCAGAGTATCACAATGTTTGCGGGGCCTGCACACAACATGGCACGGTTACACTGAGAACTTGGCAGCAGCAGCTGTTGCAGGCAGGACGTTCATTTTGTTGCCCAAATCAACATGAAGCTGTGTGACAAAAGACAGGCCGTGGCGATTTAAAAAAGAAGCTGCAGAGAAACAGACACTATGTGTGTGTGCATAAAGGCCCCCCTAATAAGCCGCGGCACTTGCGAAATCCTTGTGGTGTTTGTGTCTGGCGGTCCTCCTCATCGGGTGCGCCCTTGTTCCTCTCCACGGCTGCCGGTGGAGGAAAAATCTGCTGCTTTCTTGCGGGCTAGCGTTAGTCCATCAAGCGGCGAGCCGAGCGGCCTTCGAGGAACAACAACAACAAAAAATCCTCGGTGACTCAGCAACACACGTATCCACTCGTGAAAGTCCCACTTCTTGTCCCCCTGGAAAAAAAAGAAGACAGATTTTAGGAGGAGGGTCAGACATGCCAAATTAGCACGCTAGCTACCGCTCATGGCTGCTAGCTGGGAAGCTAACTAGCTCGCCGCTGCTAGCTCCGAGCTAACTCGATAACGGCAGTTTAGCTGCTGCAAACTGCTCCTGTGTGGACAGAAAACAAGCGCGACAGGGACAAAACGGTTAGCTCACACCTTCCCGAGTTGAACATTTAATTGAAATGTGAGTAATTTACCTCCTATCTCCCCCTCCTGTCTCGATAATTACACCCAGCTCTCGTCTTTCTCCTTTAACTCGAGCTGGTCGCAGTGCTGCTACACCGGAAAGGTGTGGAGCTGCATTAACCGCCACTTCCTCCCGTCTGCTTCATTCAGCTGCTGCCTCGCACAGCGCGCACTGTCTGGGGCATCCACGACTCACAGGAGAAACAATGACATACCCCCCAAAACTGGCCTGAAATCTAATGTTATCTTACTTCTCCGCACACGCCATGTGTCTAGTTATTAGTTAATGTTGTACATACAACATCTTACATTATTCTTTATTCAAACTGTTACCGACAACGATGTTAGGATTTTAGGTTTCATACGAACAAACACAATTACACATGAAAACATTTTAACGTGTGTATTGATGTAAATACGTGTTATAGGTTTAAAAAAAATGTTCATAATCTAATGTTTTCATTTGATTCACGTTAGTGACAATGTATGTAAAAGGTAACATCACCCCCTTGTGGCAGTTGTAGCCAACCTAAAGTCAGTCAGTCCCACTGCACCACTTGACCTGCTTTATTTATCTGATGTTACTTCTACAAAATTATTATTATTATTTTTTATTAATAATCAACCAAGTTAAATGTTCTATAAAAGAAAGGAAACGAATTACACATATTATTATCATGTAGTACACAAGCATGAATCACAAAAGATTACCAAAATCAGTCAAAGGTCATATCATAATGTGTCAACTATTGAAGCCTTTATAATGGAGATCATGCACTGTGTCTTATTTGACATTTATCAGTGAGCACTTATTTCACATGCGGTTTGATTGGATACATTTCTTTTCATCTCTTTTTTTTTTAAATTCTGGTCAACTTCAGGAAAGTTTTTGAGTGATAGGCTACTTGTAGATTTTTTCAGTGTTATTATGCATAATACTCCTACTCTACTGCAAAGGATAATGTCAACTTCAACCATTTATTTGATTATCGTTAATAAAGGTTGTATGTGAAAGGTAACATCACCCCCCTGTGGCAGTTATATCCAGTCTTAAGTCAGTCAGTGCCATGTACCACTGCACCACTTGCATTATTTTCCAATATTACACCGTTATTTCTTCTACAAAATCACATTTTCATCAATTATAAAATAAATTCCACCTATCTTAAATCACATACAGAAAAGATTACCAAATCAGACAAAAGTCATATCAGATTGTGTCAGCTATTAAGCTGCAAAATATCATTACTTTAGTCAAACTCTTACCTTTCCCTTATACTACACTGCCCTTTACCAACATGGGCAGTGAATAAACCTGCTGCAGGTTAAGATGTCAATATGAAAAAATGGCCTGAGTTTTTAAAAATAGGGGAGTTCCTTTAAATCACAGCCATGAGGCTGAGCCTATATTTCCTGGGCCAAGAAATGCAATGTCATGAATAGAGGATTATTCACCTATGTCTGGTGAAAACAAGTTGGCAGATGCAATAGGCAACAATTCACTGATTTTGGGTTAGAAATTAACAACAGTTTATATAAATTAATTAAAAGTACAAACTGCTCAGAGTACCCATAGCAGCGTTCAACAAACTGCCTCGCTGTGACGTACGTGTGTTGTGACAGGCGGGGAATGAAATGTTATGGGTTTATGTATATTTTCTTTATAGCCTGGTGTGGTTATTGTATATTCACTGGCTTTTGAAAACAAATTCTATGCAGGACAATAAAGATGGTCTGTTTGTCTGTCTGTCTGTCTGTACAATAAGTAACACCAACCATTTTCAATCTGTTGGCATATTGTGACCTCTGATACTTATGTATTAAGTTATTTGTGAATAGTGGTAACAGAGAAGAAAAAAGGAGAGAGGTCAGATTTTATTCAGGTCACATTTTACATCTGTCACAATCTGACACCCTCTTATAATAAAAATGCAAGATGTAACACCAAACATTTTCACTCTGCTGGAATATTGTGACCTATGCTACTTATGTATTAAGTTATTTGTAACTAGTGGTAACAATCCAGTTATGGGATAATCCAGAGTTTTTAGTATATGCACCCTATAACTCTTTATTGCAAGGAGTGATATTGACCAAATTCACTGTGCGTGCATCTGGCAAACACAGACAATGTTATGCAGAATGTAAAGGCAATCCGTTACAGTTACAGTTCTATATATACTGCATTATTGTATTCACAATTATACTCTTAAAAGTACAAGTTATCCAAAAAGTTACTTAAGTAAATGTAATGAAGTAAATGTAACTCGTTATTACCCACCTCTGATAGCACTTATTGATTTCTCATTATGTGTTATATGATTGCTATCTAATATGATGTTAAAACTTTCTACATTCTTTCCTGCATTTATTTACTAATCTTCATAGAACTATTGAAATTGAGCTATTGAAATATAACTTTATTTATAGATCAAAGCAGTGTCAAATCACATTGCAACAACGATAACAACAACAAAAGTGGCAAGTACGGTGTTCACTTTAGGACATCCTCAGATCTCAGACTCAAACGAAAGGGCATCATAGTCGCCTAAAAGTCACTCAGTCTCAGAAAAAACCTGTCATCTTCATCCAAAACGGCCTCATCCTCACATGTAACGACGTCATCCAAAACGGCGTCATCCTTGTTTTTTTTTTTGTTTTGTTTTAAATCGGAACGCCCATAAAGGGTTCATACAAAAAGACAAATGATTTTTCATTCTAAATTCTTAAATAAATTATTTAGTACTTATTTTGGTCTGTTTATTTAGCCTAAACAGCAACAATATTGTAGCTATTCTCAGCAATCCCTATGAATTTGCTAGAATACTGGCAAACTTTGTCATCTTAGCAGAAGACTAGCAGACTTTGTCATCTTCATCCAAAACGGCCTCACCCTCACACAAAACGGCATCATGGGACTGGGACAAAAAATCGGCCCTGGCATTTTGGACCAGAGCAGCCCACAACAACATCATTTGTCTCTTTGTATGAACCCTTTATGGGCGTTCCGATTTAAAACAAAACAAAACAAAACAAAAAAACAAGGATGAGGCCGTTTTGGATGAAGATGACAAAGGTTTTTCTGAGACTGAGTGACTTTTAGGCGACTCTGGTGCCTTTTCGTTTGAGTCTGAGATCTGAGGATGTCCTAAAATGAACACCGTATTGCAGCTGGACCAGTTTGTCTCAGTTTGTCAATGTTAGTACTTCTAAGTTTTCTTGTTGGCAGTAACACACGTTTTACAATTAAGTCTTTCAAAACGTACCCACCCCTACGTAATGACGTCACACTGGCCATTGCCCATCTGCTTTTCCAGGGCAGAGTCCTAAAGGGTCCAACATGAGGAAGAGTTATTTACTGTAAACTCCGCTAACATCATTTATTCGTTACGTATACTGTATATGCGGTTCCGCCCCAGTTTCTCGGCATCACATGACTGCGATGGAAGCTCTCTGTGTGTTTATAACACTGGGTCATCACAGTGTATCATAGCGCCACAGCACGTGGACCTCTTACAACAAACCGCTGAAAAGGCGGGCGTGCAGCGCTCCGGATCCCTTTCATCGCCACCTCACAGGTCATCATGGCGGATTACAACTTGACATCCCTCGCTCGTGCTTTGTCACAGCCACAGCTCGAGCTTCAGGCGGAAGGGACCAACGAAATCGCGAGTCCGCGGAGTTTACCGGTGCAGCCGCCGCGGCTGACGCGGCTGTCAAGCTGCACCTCGCTCGAGTTCTTTGACACCGCGACTTCACCTTGCCCAGAGAGGCGCATGTCCTGGTCGTCAACACTGGAGGAACCATCGGCATGATGCGTCGTGACGGTATCTAACGTTACAGTGAACTTAACTTCTATTTTTAAGCCTACACCTATGGGAGCTACAGTATGTTAGCAACGTCGCTAGCGTGTTGTTGTCACGTTGTTGAGTATCATCCAATCTAATCCACACAGGCTGCAAACGCTATCAAGCCTGTTTTAACCTACCATGATCATGAACTGCCCTCGTTTGCTGCTTTATTTCATGTTAAATGCAGCAGTGTCTCAAACTGCTTTGACACGTTCAGTCAATTTAAAATGAATAAATCTCTGAGCATCATCATGAACCCATCTCTCAATGAATAACTTGATGTTGACATTAGGTTATCTGGGAATATGGTGAGACACAATACACTTCAAAGGTCCAACCTACCTGTCCTTTCAATATTGTCACTTTTGTTTTCAGTTTAACATTTCAGTTCTTGACAGTCATGAAATATGGAAATTATGCAAACAAATTGTAGCCTTATTGTGCTGCAAACTTTTAAAGTTGGGTTCACTTTGCAGCACTAATTTAATTTAGTGTGCTTTTGTGGCTTTTATTCCCGCTATATTTGTTTTTTCTTCAGGGCTTTTGCACACGTGCTGTCAGCCGCCACGTAACATCTCTGTTTTTTTTGATTGATGTGTGGAAAAATCTGCTGCCGTTCCCTCAGACTGCACAGAAAAACTGCTTCCATGGAGCAGCTGTAAAAAAACATGTGGCGGATGTGCTGAGTGTATGCACAGTTCTTCACTTTTGGTTCAAGATTTATGTACGCCAGGTTAAATAGCCTAATAAGTGGAGTGTATGTAAAAATTACAGTCAACGCCTGCAAAAAATGCCACTTCTTACATTTGCCACTAGGGTTCAGTATGGACTGATGATGGTGTTGAGATGATTGCAGTAATCCAACAGATGGGAAAGCTATAAAGATATACATAAACCACTTTTTTTCCTCTCCTGTTTCTGTCAGATAAAGTGCTTGTCCCAGAGGCCATGCTTTGGTGGGACAGACTGCGCAAGTTGCCCATCCTTCACGTGAGATGTATGCCCAGCAGACCGGCCTGTATGACTACTATGGAATGAGCACCCTGGTCCTGCCGTAAGTGCGCCCAGAATTCCTCCCTGCTCAGTCAGCATAAAGTCATTATGGTGTATTTGTAGTAATTATAATAAGCTGAGTTCTGTCTTTTTCATATTTCGCATTCGTGCGCACATGTCTGCAGTGTATGTTCTGACTGATATGTGTGTCTTTAAACTATGTGCAATAAGGTAATTTGAAATGAATTAAAGTCAGCTTTACAAACACTTAAAATGAATCTACCCTACCAGTATCACAGTGATCTGGCGTCTAGTGTTTAATTGATACTTAACGTCAAATATTGTACCTGGAAGATTATCATGTGAGCGTCACATCTCTTATCTTGAACTGAAAGATTGTCGTGCAGTGTGTTCTTCAATTTCCCTTATACTAAAAGAATAACGTGCTTCACCCAAATACCCAAAGCCTATCACATTCCATTTGACTTATAGGACTACTTGTCTTCATAGTGAGGAAAAATGTATCAAGCTGTGTTCCTTAAAGTATGTTTATGTCTGTTACTTCTGCACCAACAATCTAGCTGCTTTAATGTGTAGCGGAGGAGTAGCCCAGCTCAGATAACCTAATGTTTCTTGGAGGTTTAGTTTTGTTAGAATAGCTGCTGTTTGCCTGCTGGAACAGCAAGGATAACGTCTGTCTAGTCTGTTGCATGGTTGATTCATATTGTCTGGCGCATGTGCTGTGAAGATCATGAGAGCTGATCATCAGTTTTGTAGGCTCCCAATTATTGGTAATGGTGAGCCGCCTCTACCATAAACTTAATTTTACTCACTAATTTCCATACCCCCTTTCATGTCGATGCAGCTGTGAGAATAGTCGGTTGAACGGCAGGGTGGAGTCGGATGCATGGTAAAGATAAGGTATCGGTCCATCAGATTTTGCCAGACTGTTTTTGCAAAAACCTTTCAGAGGGCCCCCCCACACCATTTCCACAACCTTCAACAGCTCCATGTTCGTTTTTAGCTGCTTGGTAAATGTCTTATAAATAATCGGTTCATTTGGTGAATCTGAGCTTTTTCTCACAAATTTTAACAAATTAACGTGTGAATATGTATCATCGGAATGTTCAGCATGACGTACTCTTTTAAATTTGCTCATCCTTGAGTTGGCAATTGAAGTAGGCTCATATGCAAGTCTAATTGACATACTGTTGATATTGCCCAGCATGTGTTGAAGGAGGCATTTAGTTTATTGATTTATTGAAAACTTTATTCATGTGATGTCGAGAGGCAGCACCACAAGGCTGTTTGCCCCCCACCCCTCCACCTTCTTTCACTCTTGATCCCCCTCACTACCACCACATCACACACCACCCATATAGTAACATATAGACCT